>NC_135418.1:4237500-4400000 GCF_051991245.1 Festucalex cinctus | reverse complement strand
AACCATCATGATAAATGAGTATCTCGCAAGAGGGGGCTCATCTTTTGGAGACTCGGGCTTGAACCTGACCCAAGCGTCAGTAAATATCACTTAAATCGTTCAAATGTTGATTTTGGAGTATTCTAAATTCAGTTTAATAAGAAATTGAATGCATTCAATGACCAAAGTAGTTTTGTTTTTAATCTCATATAAAAATCAATACAAATCAAAACAAGTCATTGTAGGCACGTTTGTCATTCTATTTTAGGAAGCTCTCACTATGAAGGCACAGCTCAGTTACAAACCCTATCGTGGCCCTAAATCTGATGCTGTTCATCATGGTGGTGCTTAATGTCAAAATGAAGCTTCATGTACAAGTAGAATTGTCCCACCAGTATTGTTATTGTTGTTGCTTCAGTTACAAAGAGGTAAGAGCTTCATGAAACTCGTTTCATGTTTTGCATGGTCAGTTTTAAAGATGAATCCTGATAAAAATATGACCAATCATGTCCAATTATTATCTGTCTTTAGCTGTGCAATCCATTGAGAATACTATTACGGGGTTTTTGGCAAAGAGGTCAGCAGCCTTTATCTGACAGAGGAAATCGGGGTTTATCAGATGCATAGTCTTTCTTTTCCCCAGCTGGTGGAGGTAGCTGGCAACCTCACTTAAATCCTAAAATCCTCACGTTCATGATATTTGCCCAGCATTATCTGTGCCTGTGGATGAATCGGAGCACAGAACATGTGGAATGTAGAAGGTCATACAGCATGATTTACACAGTGTAGAACCAAAGAATCCCAGGGAAAATACTTTGTCTAGGATCAAACGGACACCATGAAATATGTTCATAACACTGACCTTTAGATTTTACTTCTCCCATTCAAATAATACACGATATGGATAACGCCGACATTTATGATATTCATGACAATAAATGTATTTTTTTGTCATCAGCCTTGGTTTTTAGTGTGAATTTGGCTTAACTGTCATGAGAACCGTCTGGCTTGAAGCTTGTAAAACTAGAATTCGGACCAAAAATGTTTGTGGAAAAATATGCCTTAAATGGTGCATAACCAAAAGAGGTTATGACATTTTGATAGCCAAAATGTTATAATGCTTAACTAAAACGTGCCGAGGTTAATTAACTTACTCTAAATTGTACACCAAGGCAAGTGAGTGGTTGATTATATATACTGTATCAGTGTTGTCTTAATTGTTTTAAGTATGGGTTCCTGGTTGCATGATAATTATTTTTAGTTGCTGCTGTTTACAATTTCTAATATGCAAAAAGTGTGCAAGGTTGCTGATTTAAATTTTTTTATTAAAAATGTTGCAGTAGTTTTTATTATTGCTGTAATTTTTTCAAGTCTTGCAAATACTGATAATCTTGGTCAATATAATCATGATATGAAATTGTATCTGTCGTCAACTTGGCAGTTAATTTTTGTTCTTTTTATTTGTCTGTATTTTTTAATTACTGAAAAAGACAACACATGTCAAAGTATTAACCACACTGTAAACTTGAGTATCATCCTACTTGGAATCCATCACATAATCACAATTGATATTGCTGGCTATGTTTAATTGTCTCACTAAGTTTTTTTATCTCTTTTCGTTTCTCAACCAAAATGGTAAACATGGTCTATACGTATATATCCACTTGTTTGCTTTAAACTGAAAGACTAAAAATACAGTAAGTAAAGTTCACTCTGTTGTTGTTACACATGCTGTATGTGATAGGCGGGTGACATTTACCTTTATTTGATGTTAGTGAACTTTGTGGAAGCCCTCAAGGTCACTTTCTGAGTAAGGCAGCTCACTCTAGTGAACATTTTCAGTCAACAATTTGTCAACACTGTAAAGGCATAGATAGAGATGAACTCCATCCAATGTTAGCAATTAATTTTCCCTCATTTCCATAGTTATGAAACATTGTGCTGTGTTTTAATTTGGCAAATCACACTATGGATACCTAAAAATTAGTTTCAGAAAGCTTTTTGGCATGCCTATTGATAATATAAATGTAGGAGAGAATGAGAGCTGAAAATAAATGCAGCACAAGTGCGCTTTAAAAAAAAAAAAAAAAAAAAGAATTAATGAAATGCTGCTTGCATCTCTAGGTGTTTTTTTTTGGTTGGTTTTTGTTTTTTTTTAAATATATATGAATATAAAAAGAGCCCACTGTTAGCTGTGGAGGTGCATTTGGACTTCAAATCCTTTTAATTAGAAGTGAGATATTAGCATTTGGTTGGGCTTTATGTGGGGTGAGGGGATCGGCCAGCAACTGTGCCTTCATTAGCCAGCTTCTCTGTGTAATGAGTGCCGTCATTAACTGATGGAGGGGATTTGCTCCAGCTTTACCTTGAAAGGCACATCTTTTAAATACTTGGAAGGAATAAGGCATTTTAATGGATTTCTTAATGAATACAATAAAGATGCTTCATCTTGAAAATTTGGGTGTGTTTCTGATCATGTGTATCAGCTGCTTCTTAGTGGAGTTTTTTTTTTTTTTCTTCCTACCCCAAAGAAGGAGGACTAAGTTTGGAAAAGTAAGTGGGGGAAGAAAAAATAAGACACTGTCAATTAATCAGTAAACACAACATTTTAGATAACAGTTAAAACGTGAGTTTTTTTGTGTACAATTTGTGTGTGATTCAAAATGAAGGAAGTGGTATCTAAGCTGCAGTGCTCAAATTTATCAAAGAACCGTCACAGGATAAACCTGACGGCACAAATGTCTACACTGAAGCGCATGTGCACTTTCTGCAGTCATGACAGTTGGGGCTGTGGTGTTTTCTTATGATATGGAAGTCACTCTAAGCCTTTGACGGTGACTCCATTCTCAAAATCATGCATGAAGTGATTTGTATTTTATTGATGAGTTTTTGAAGTGGCAAGTGTGGGAAATTGGATCTTTGATCTCCTAGAGTTTGGGAAATATATTCTGAGTGTGTTGAGCTCTCCAGGTAAAATACCCACATCCAACCATACGCTCTCACAAGCGCATAAACTGGGGCAGACCTGTCATTTCAGAGGAATATTACTGCACTCCCTCCCTTTTTTTCTTCTTCAAAACACATACAGGTATTTGTTTTGGATGTTTTCACTGAGTGTACATGGTAATTACTGCTGTTCATTAACAAAACTGTGTATTTGTTTTCAACTTCAACCGATGACTTTGATGTGCTAATTACAATGTAATTTAATTTGAGCCTTGTAATGATGATGCTGTTATTATGGACATAAATGATGCAGTTAAGCTGAGAGTAATCTCATTTGCATACTGTACATGCCAGTAAATTAAGCCCTTTCCTGTGTTGCTTCAGCTTTAATTTTCCACTCCTTTTCACACAGCATCCCTCAGCCTCTGTGCCTAATAGCAGGCTAGCCTGTTTGATGTCGACAGCCGCTTACTGCACTAAATCTAGTCACAATATGTAGTCCATAAAGCCTTCTAAGTGCTCTTTTAAGAAGTTCCTATTAATAAGCTAGTAAACTATTCATAGGTTGTGCTGAGAGAAAAGCAGACTTTTTCGTCACCGTCTTTCATCCACAGTTGATACGATCATGTCTAGAAAATCAATAGGTTAAATTGATATACTCTGTGCTATGTACTTGTTACTTATGTAATGTGCAAAAGAGGGAAACCAGTACCATTTTTTTCTCCCCCCCCCCCTCCAATAATCATTTATGGCACTTTGGGATGTAATGATACACCCAGAAGCAGGGTTCAGCACAGACCTTGACTGTAGCATTGCACTTCATTTCATATTATATACAGTAACAGAGCACAAAAACATACAAAAAAAAGTGTAAACAAGAAAAGACAGGATTTCATTTTAAAATATAACAGACTTCCCATGGGCTCAACACCTGTAGAGAGCTGGGTTGCGGTTGAAGGCATTGGGGATCTTGGTTGTCTGGTGCCAGGCTAAAGAAGGTTGGTTACGAACGGGGAATGCCACCTCCCTGGCTATCCTTAGCGGGCGTTTGAGGTAGATCATTTCCGACTAGACACAGTTGAACTCGCCTCGGCACATACAGTAAGCTTGGCCTCTGGTAGCAGTACTCTTGAAAGGAGTTGGACTCTATCTCACTCTTAGTCTTCATATTGCCCCCTAGCAAGGTGCCTGTACATTGGGGTTCACCCCAGTGGATGAGAGGGAAGCCTCCCACTGCGTATCCTGCGATTGAGATTGGTTTATTTGAATAGGGACAATGCAATTTCACAAAACACATGATAAAACATGGTTTAAAAAGCCAGAATTAGCCAGAAGGCTATTTTTCATCTGTAGGAGGGATAGACCGATTATCGGTACCGATATTCAGCATTTTGACGAGTATCGGTATCGGCCATTTTAAAGAATCATACGGCCGATAATAAATCAATTTAAAAAAGTGTTCAGGGGAGAAAAAAAAATCAGGCTCCTAATTATTTAAATTTTCATAGATGCTTCTGACCCTGGGAACTCTCTGCACCTTCAAAGATGATTGACTCGGACTTTTTTTATAAACTCCAATATTTTACAAACCCTAAACGTTCAATAAACATATGCTTAAAAAAATAAAATAATAAGAGCTGGAGTTTGTATTTTTAATTTTTTTTATGCCAATACTTTCCCTTTTAGTGAAAATGAATATTGACTCCAAATATTGGTTATCATTGTCCTTGACCACTAATAATCGGTATCGGCCCCTGAAAAAAAACAACAACATACTGGTCCATCTCTAATTTGTAGTCTCCATTATGCTAATGCACCAAACAGTGCAGAGTACACCCCCCCCCCCCCCCCTTTCTTGGGGTTCATAACCAATCAAATGTCAGCCAAATGTGATCGATGCCTACCACCTCTGGTGTGCATCCTGGAGGGATGTGATTTGGAGGAACGCCCCTTCCCGACCAGAACCTGAGTGGTGTTCTGTTATTGGACTTGTGTGATTGTCCGTTACAAACACCAAGTTCAGACACATCAGTGTTCATACGTACACTTGGCAGCAGGCCAATGCCAAGTGCCACTGTATGATTTGTGGACTTAAAGAATGAGTATGACCGAGTCCCCCCGAGGAGTTCTGGTCTTTGGGAGTATGAGGTACTGATGGTCCTGTTTGGTCCCTGTACGACAATTAGCAGAAAAACATGCCAACAGTCAAACATGGTAGTGGTATGTGATGGTCTGGGGCTGCCTTGCTTATCCAGGACTTGAACAAGTTGTTGTAATTAACTCAGCAATGTATTCTGTTGTCAACCTGAAAATTGCTGGCAAACGATTAGCCAACAGTTTGTGCCATCAAGTTAAAATGATTTTGCGTTATGCAGCAGTGAAACTACCTAAGCATACTTGCAAGTTCACCTTTCAATGGCAAATGCAAATAATAAAAAAACAAAATGACATTTTGGAGTTACCAAATCAAAGTCCGTACATTCCGATTTCTGATAGAGGTTCTGTGGTAAGACCTTAAACAGGCTCAAAAACCCTCCAACATCACTGAGTTAAATACATAAAAAAAAATAAAAAAAAAAATAAAAGAGTGGGACAGTAGGTCTTAAGAGCACTGTGAAAGATTCATAACCAGTTATCACAAACGCTCAATTTCAATTATTACTGCCAAGAGCAGCACAACTAGTTATTAGGTTTGGGCGCCAAATTATTCCATATTGTTACTCCCTTAATTAATTTAAATACTCATTTAGAAGAAAATTAGTTTGGTGATCTGAAATATTTAAGTGTGCATAAAAACAAAACAAAACAACAAATCCACTGTCGCTTGCCGCTTTCAGAGTGTCTTGAGGAGTGAAGATAGTTTATGGACTTTTACCTTGGTATCACAATTGCCCTTCACTGAGAATCCTCCCACATATTTATATCATAAAGAATATTATTTTTTTTGCGAGACAATTTTCTGTTAGTGTCTAATTGGCCACATAAATCTAGTCAGTTGAGGGTGAGAAATGTTTCAGTGTCACACAGTGTAATCTTCACCCTTATTTACCAATTCATTAAGATTCATTGATGCAGGCTCGGTGAGAGGAAATGACAACATAAATCAGGCCTCCAACATAATGACCCTAATCAGTTGGGAATTGCAGAAAATGTCATGATGAACTATGCCCTTGTGTTAGTGCCACTGTATATTGTCATTGTGCTGCTTTATGAGTGGGACACATCCTCCTGACAAGGGCTGTATTTAAAAGAAAACATAAAATAAGAAAAAAAGAGACAAAGTTGTTTAAAACTGATAAATTAAAAGACAGAAATTCATGTCAGGTCTTTTCATCTTCTGTTCTTCATCCTATATCTGCACTGACTTTCTTCCATTTGTCCATTTCCTGGGAAGTTGTGGCTTTTAAAATAATAGGCTTAAATGAGCTAGGTGTATTGTTGAAGATGATTTGTGATTTCTGAAACCAGTGGAGGTGTCAGGGAGTAATAACTGCTCTCTCACCAATGAAGTGAGCACAATCAGATGCCTAATTGAAAGTTATTGTCCTACAATTGTCTTACTACACTGACAATTGAACAGTCATTCTGATTTGAGAGGTATTCCCATAACCAGTTTTGTGCCTGGACATATATGTCCAGGAAATCAACATTGTTGACTTATATTTTATTTATGTATTTATCCTCAGATATATACTCAGAGATGCCAAGATACCGTTGTTATGAGGAAGTCAACAATATTATGGTTATGTACAAGATGACATGGGCGGTTAATTTGGCGGTTCGTAGTGTGCGTGCTTCAAAATGAAATTGTTATTATTATTATTATTGTTATTATTATTATTATTATTATTATTATTATTATTATTATTATTAGTAGTAGTGTTATTAATATTAATTGATACTATCATTATCATAATTAATTAATTATCTTAATTGATAATTTTTTTTATCAGTTCAACTTTGCTAAGTCTGGGATTGGCTGACAACCAGTCCAGGGTGTCCCCCGCCTACTGCCCAGAGCCAGCTGAGATAGGCGCCAGCACCCCCCCGCGTCCCTTGTGAGGGATAAGCGGTCAACAAAATGGATGGATGGAACTTTGCTAAGTGTGAGTGTGATCATTTGAGGTGTACTACTGGAATAACAGCGCTGCACATCTTCAGAAGACAAAAAAAAAAAAAAAAAAAAAAAAGGTTACTCATTGTCAGCTCACACAGAGGACCTTTGTCCCAAAAGACAACAATTCTAATAATATTGTCCCTTCTTACATGGGAACACAATATTAATTAGACAAGTTCATTAAAGCTAACCTTGGTATTCCCAAGAAAATATATTTGACATATTTCATCTCCACAAGTTTGTGTTTCCACACCCTTGAGAAGACTCCTTACATGACTTAATGTAAAGATGATTAGAACTATGACACAGTTTAAGTAATATTAAAACAATAAGACAGATCCCAAAGGATTGTGATGGGCTGAAAGGTATGTTATTTTTTTTCTTTGCTAATTGTGCTTTACATGTATAATTGGTTAAATCAGCTTGAGGGAAGAAGTCCGCATCTGGCCTTTTGGTGAGAAAGCAGATCCTCTATTTCATGATTTCTGTCCTCTTGTTGCAGTGTTAATGGACAGGATCCTTGTGCAAGCAGGATTGTCAAAGTCAAATGAAGGAGAGTTGCTGAGAAAATGTGTGGGGAACGTCTCGTAAAAGAGGCTCCAAATCCCAGAATTACTATTCCATTCATGTACAACCAGATACAAACTCATTAGACTTTTCTATTTGCTTACTCTCTATCCGCCCTAGTTGAACTAAAAATATCATGGCCTGCCTTACTTTGCTACATTCTGTCATCGTCTGGGCACAGAAGGCCTTTACGCTGAGTGGTTTGTGTGTTTTCTACTTGGCTTCTTATCTAGACTCTGCATTATGAAACCATGTTAATTTCTGATCTTGCATTATGCTTATGCATTATGATGATGGATATTCTGTCAACAAGGGAACTCATTTCTTTATATACCTTTGTATAATCTTGCCTTTGTCTCCACCAAGATAAATAAAGAAAATAAATCCACCATTAGTGTGACATGCAACTGTATAATTCAAGTGAAAAATATATTTTGAGAGGGTAAATAAAAACAAGTAATTGAGATAAGTAATACAAGTGTGCACTCCCTCTTATGGGGATGTGGCAGTCACATTCAAACTCATGTTAAATGGGACTCTGCGCACACCTGCCACCATAAAAAGTGCCTCAAAATAAAGTTCAACTGTTCTCGTAGGTTTTTCCTGACTTTTTGTAGTCTCATCTGACAGTACAAAGCCATGGTCCACTGAGAGCTTCCTTGGGATCAGAGGGATCCCATTGCTCAAAGGTATCAGTCAGGAAAGAATAAAGAGTGCAGAGGAATTTCCAAGCCATTAAGTAGACCTTGGAACACAGTGAAGAAAGTCATTATTAAGTACAAAAATATGGCAAAATGACATTACCAAGAACTGGACATCCCTCCATGAAAAGATAAGGAGAAAACTGGTCAGGGAAGCTGCCAAGAGGCAACAACATTGGGCCTATTTGGATGGGTTGCTACCATAACAATGTAGGCAATACACACAAAAACTGAAGTTGCTGCTGTTTTGAATCAGTATATGTTACCTTGCCAAAATCTCTGCAATGCGCTGTCTCTGTCTTCATGATGTCAGTGTCATGTGTTTGTGTCTTGCCTCAAGTAATGGTGTCAACTGTCATATCTGTCTTGTGAGCCCATTAATAACACTTAAAATACTTACTTGCTAATGCACACATACATTGTGAACTGAATTGAGTCAACATGTGGAGGATCTCAAACGTGTTACGTTTCCCTTCATCTGGCCATTAAAAGTAGGTGGCCAAAACATGTCAAATTAAAATTAAACTGCACTAATAAACTAACCACCAGAGCGTGCTGGAACTGCACAAGTGGAGTACAACCTGGTCTATTCAACAGATGTGTTGCTTTTAACGTGACATGACAATGACGATATGGCAATTTTAATATCAAAATACCACAATATTGCCGTCATTACATCACTAACCCTGACAAAATAGTTAAGCGGGCAGGGTCTGTAGTTGGGGAGTCATTAGATTCAGTGGTGGAAGTGGTGGACAGGTGCTTGGGGAGAAAGGTACAGGCCATCCTCAACAACACGAGGCATCTGCTGCACAAGACACTTTCTGCTCAAAGGAGCAATAGATCTGCTCGTCTTCTCCATGGGCGCTGCAGAGCTGAGCGTTTTAAGAGATCTTTTATTCCAGCTGCTATCCGTTTTATAATAATTAATATTGATGTAAACTGTCGGGTTTCTTTTCTTTTATACATTGAGTACTTTTGAGATGCATGCTTTTATTGTTTATTTTCCTGATGCTGTTGCTGGACAACTACATTTCCCCTACGGGGAATAATAAAGTATCTATCTATCTATCTATCTATCTATCTATCTATCTATCTATCTATCTATCTAATCTATCTAATCTATCTATCTATCTATCTATCTATCTATCTATCTATCTATCTATCTATCTATCTATCTATCTATCTATCTATCTATCTATCTATCTATCTACATTGCATAAAGCTCATATGTGTCCTGTCCTAAGTGTGCTTTTTGTTGAAATTGCTTGTTATTTCAATACTAGTGCGCCTCATAATAGCAGCTGTCAGGTTGTTGTGTGCACGGAAGATTCATCAACTTGATTAACTTGCAACTTAAAGGTCTTTTTCACCAATTGATCTACTCATTTTGATGTACTAGTCTGTTCATTTTCAACTAGTATTGTGCATTCTAAACGTAAGTTTATGCTACAATGTATGTTTCGTTTGTCTTTTTTTTTTTTTTTTTACTCAGTCATGTGACGTTATAGTCAATATAAACTCTGGAGTCTTTTGACATCCAGGATCTGTTGCTTCCTTGAACCTACTGTAGTTACTGAATAATTAAATAAAGTAAATGTTTAACATGTTTTTTTGCAAGTTCCTGATGTTGTGTTGTGAGGAGTCACTGTATACTGGGTCTGGCAGAAACAATTGGATACTTTACTTTGACAACAGTATGCTCCCATAGGCGAACATATTGTTGACCCCACCATCGCCTAGCTGTTTCTCCTTGCTAAGCAGGTGCGACACATCAGCGTATTGAGTCTTCAAATGTCAGAAGAATCACTTTTTGTTTATCTTAACTTCTGCCTAGCTGTTTATTCTAGCCAGAGCTGCATCTCCATCAACAATGATTCCCTAAAGATACGCCCCCACATATCTGGACCTGTTTACACTCTGCCTGTCCCGAAAGCTGATCATTCCACCTGGTTAATATTAAATGATGCTTGCAAGGAGAGGTGTTTGTTCATAAACACAAAACCTGCTTCTCCTGTTTACTGTAGCCATAACAGCAATCACTTATTAAACACACTGCTGCTTTGTGAGTGTGAGTGGTCTCCTCATCCCCCTTTTCCTTTTATGTTTCATTTGGTTCATTGAAATGAGCTACTAGCTGTAGTGATGTCAGTGTTCTTTTGACACCGTCGTCTTGAGGTATTATTTTTGTTGGAATGGCTGGCAGGTGTAAATTTGTCGTCTGAGAAGACAAGTTGAGTCATTTTTGGGAGAATATCTTCCCGCAATGTTTTTTCTTAGCAGAGAACATCCAAGTATTGTGACCAGTGACTGAGCTTTTGCAACATGACATACATGTTTTGTAGCTAAATCATAGAAGTACTGCAGCAATGTATGCTAATTATTGGTCATTTCTAAAATTACAAAATTTCTTAGCACAGTTTCTCACAGTTTGAGTTGTCCATAAGTTTTGTGTAGGTCTTGTGAATTTTCCCATGAATCTGCAGCCAAAATACAGCAAAACATAAACTTCTTCAAAAGCCTTGAGAAAGATTCTGTTGTTGCACCTTTAGTACAGTTTGTTATGTTGTCTAGCCTCGCAACCAAGCTGAACCCAAAGAACTCTAAAGTGAACGACTCCCCTTTGTCCCCTCCTTTGTGTGTCCTTATCTCACTCAAGAATTGTGCTCTTGTTGTGTGCTTGTGTAAACAAGGATTGTGTGAGAACTGGCTGAATTGTAGCAGATGGCTGCTGGGGCTTGACTGTCATGAGCATTAAGGAAAAACACAACATGGAGAGGGTCAAAGCACAGCTGTGCAAGCCAACCCTACCTTGAGTGGACGGCGGTTGTGTTGGAGCTGTAGAATTTTGAGCAGCCTCGACCAGGATTAGATTTCTAGAAAAATGTTTTTGGAGAAGAAGCAGCAGCAGCAAGGTGAATGAGCTCTGGACACTTTCTCTTAACCTTCAACCTGTCGTCTTAGCTGGGAGACTGTTTGTAAGATCCTCATCTTGAGGTAGTTAGAAAACGCTGATATCTGTTTTGAGAAGTTGAAGCCATATGTGAGCATAGCTTGCAAAAATAATTTCATTTGAGTTTTTTTCAGACTTGATAAAATCAGAAAGGAATATGGAAGTCGGATTTGGGACTTACTGTGTGAACAAGGATTTGGTACCTATAGGGATCATATCAGGCTCTTCTTAATATCTTGTGAATGTGTGGTTTGCCACTCCATTTATATCTTTTTTATACTTTAGAAATCAGCAAAGGGTTGTAATATTATGTAAATGCTTGACACCAAATATTATGCTTCATTTGCCACATTCCACCGACCCCAGAAGTTGTAACTCATGAACTGGAAATTAGGTCATGACACATGACGTCTGCATATCGTTCCTACTGGCTGGGTGAATCAGTGATGAAACATCATATTCAGAAGCAAGTCTGATGCAACATTTTGACAGTGACAATACTGCTGAAAAACACAGCACTGACTTGACATTGAAATGAACCAAATCTGTTACTTGTAATGTTAGACTGTGATTTTGAACCTTGGATGCTGTCACTGTCATCATCTCTCTCTCTCTCTCTCTCTCTCTCTCTCTCTCTCTCTCTCTCTCTCTCTCTCTCTCTCTCTCTCTCTCATGTTATTTATATTTCTCTTTTTTTATTGTTATTTCATTTTGAATTATTCTTCAATAAATTAATGAAAGAGAAGATTTATGGATTTTATTTTTCGTCAATTAAAATACATTTTAGCCATCCCTCCAAATATGCATGCATTACTATTCAGTATTGTAGCCTTTTCTCTGCTTTATTGTGAGACTCTACATTAAAATGTCCCATGAGTCATTCTTTTGATTACTGTGGGAGATGCATTTGTAAACATGCCTTTCTATTATAATTAGGTAACATTTGACAATTTACGTCGATGACAGGGCTGTACTGTAGCATATAATAGATTTTCATTTATTCATTTAGTGAATCTTCTCCCCAAAAACACTTAAGCATTTCCCCCCTTTGTATTTGGGGGGGGGGGGGGGGGGGGGGGGGGGGGGGGGGGGGGATACCCACTTCTGAAACTAAGTGAGGCTAATTGAAGTCAACACATAGTTTTTCCTCAAATGTCATTTAATTTGATGTGAATCCCTGTTTTTACTGTATGTAGTGCTGTTGTGTTCCGTGGCCTGTAGATGGAGTTGTTAGTCGATGTGTCCCATACCACAGTCTTCCTTTTGCTCAGTGCCTGTTTAGAAAATCCCATTATGGAAGGAGTCAATGCCAGACTGGAAGGGTTAGCTGGGTCAACATCTGTCTCGAGAGGGAGTGGTCTCGGCCCAGAGAACAGGGCCTGTAGGCCGGGCTGGGGCTGTTCTAACAGGCCTCTAAGTGCAGGGGGTGGTGTGACACACCACTGAACCGGCACAGGCCACAGTGTCAGATGACTCTCGGCAAGGTTGGGCTTTTCAGTAGATTGAACCATACTGTACTTAATTCATGTTGGGTTGCAAGTTCATTGACGCTCACGATGGCCGCTGAAGCTACTTCCTGAAAATCATGACCTAAATTGAAACATGCTGTTTATTTTCTTGAAATAGTGAGATTACTATCTCACCTATGCTTTTCACATGTTCTCTTTGACAAGTTGTCAAGCCCAATTTCCTGTCTGTCAGCTTGAGTGTCAAAGTATGTCTATATCTTGTTTAGATCAGCATCTCTAGAGATGCTCTGTCCAAGCCACTGAGACATTAACATACGTTGGCCCTCCTATTACACGCCTTAAATGCAACCTCATAAATCTGTATTTAGTTCCATTTTCCCTGGCTTTCATGAGGCCCTGTGTTTTAAAGGCAATTATTCTGTTTCAAATAAATAATTAATCAGGCAAGTAAATTTGCTTCTGCCTGACTTGGTCAGCTTCATTAACCTGCAATTGTGAGGCTTGGTGAGTTGCACCAGTATGGCTTGCACCCAATGCACAATGGATTTAAATAGGGATGTTCTTCCATCCATCCATTTTCTTGACCACTTACCAGTCACCGTTTTACAATCAGGAAGTAGAAATTAGTAGAATAGAAAATTGCCATTAATTTTTTTCAGTTTTAAGAAAAAATGCTTTAATGAGATATATACTGTATATTTCTTTAATATTATTTGTCGTTTTTTGTTTTTTTTTGTTTTTTGTTTTTTTTAAATGTTATGAATCAAAAGTACTTGTGGTATTGGTACTTGGTATCAGTATCAGTGACAAGAGTTGAGTCCTCGTACTAGTATTGGTCTGAACAAAAGTGGTACTGAACATCCCTACCAAGTACCAGTACCACTATAGTACTTTTGATTCATAAAATTTCAGAGAAAAAATTCATAAAATTTACGAAAAAAAAAAAAAAACACCAAATGATTTTAAAGAAATACCTTTATATCACAATATAGCATTTTCCCTTAAAATTGCATGAAATTAATGGCAAATTAATGTCTGTTCTTCTAATTTCTTATTTTGACTTCCTGATCAAAATGGCTACAAGAGGGCAGCAAATACTGATATCGGCTACTGTCGTAATTACCAGTACTTTGAAATAAGGCTGGGTATCGGCCAATACCAAGACCTGGTATCAGTACTCAATCATTCCTAGCTGTAAGTCATTCTACGGATTAAAAATATACGGAGGTGGACACCTTTGTCTCCCGTCCGTATCTTCCAGTCGTTGAAAAATACACTGACTGAGAAGGACCGTCTGTACTGACCCGGATCAACGGACAAGAACCGTCTTCAGTGGTGCTCAGTCTGTGTATTTGTTTGAGGCTTTGCGCCATAAAGCACTCTCTAAAAATGTGGGCATCCGTCAATGGCGGGAAGCGATGGGAGATGCAAGTGTCCACCTCTGAAAATATAGCAGCGTTGATACAGACCAGTCTCACAAGGGCTTTCCCTTCACAAAAAAAAGAGTGCATCATCTATGTGTCTTTTACAGTATGTATGCAGAAACATTACAGCTAAAATGTTTGTTTCCAATTTTACACATGAAACAAAACGTTTGTTGGTCCTTCTATTCAGTTGAAATTTGAACAACAACATTCTTCCTCAACATCCCACTGGGATTATTTATATTCAAAACTGCATTTTGGTGTTAATTTGAACAGCCCTGGAGAATTGCCCTGTTTTCACTCAACCTTGCACTGGATGTTTCTCATCCAGCTCTTTTGGCACGCCTCACATAGTGGCCCTGGTTCCCATTAAAAGGCCATTGAGCAGTGGTTCTTCTGGGAGCCATGCAAGTAAATATATCCATTTCCATAGAAAGTGTTTTGTTTTGGAGGGCCAGTGTTTTCTTGGGCTCCTCTGCATTAACTCATCGTAGGCTGGGTTCCTCTCCGATATGTTTGTACCCCAGCCCCCTCAGAGCAACCTTATTCATACTTCATGATGGAGAACACAAACAAAACCCGAGTTTGACTCCATAGTTTCCATACCAGTGCAAAGAAGAGCAAACAAGCAAGCAAAGAGCAACAAGGAGATCTGCAATAAAAGTGAAATTCTAAAGGAAGGATATGACAGATGTTTATATTTTGTCCCGGAGTTGTAACACAACCTGATTGCTGTGTTTTAACAGCTGTTTGACCTTGTCTCTCTTGCGCTCGCCCTCCCTGTCCGTTTTCTCTCTGCAAGGTTTTAAGTCATGATGCAAGAATCTGGGACAGCGACAACAAGTAATGGACCATTTAATCAAAATGGAGGCGCAAGCAGAGCGAACGATTCCAAGGAAGGACAACGCAAGAACGCGACACCGTCAATGGATGTGACTGCAGCTGATCTTACGCACCTCCAACAGCAGCAGGTAGAGCAAGTCCCCCTTTCACACCTGTCTTCACTTTATTAAGACATGTCATCAGCAGACCCACACCACCTCTTTAAGTGCCAATTAATATTTTATTCATCTTCAAAGTACATCTCGTACATAAACACATTACTATTATTATTTATGTATATTGAGGCACTTTTTGAATATTTAAATAAGGGGAAGTGCTCTCTCTGTGTGATTGTGTTTGCTTGCAAATGTGTTTACCGTAGCATGCGGCATCTGAATTTGTAAAATATTTATCGTGATGTTCGGACACATTTTAAGTGTGTAGGTGCAACAAGATTTTGTTGACAGTTGAAAAAAAAATTACATTCAATGGAATGACAGCGTTTTCTTTGGATCATTGTAAACAAACCTTGCACTCAAGGGAAATGCCACGCTCTGATGTGTTAACCAATGAGGTGCAGAGTGGCACATCAGTGTGCTTGTCACCGAAGCCCAAAACATTTTCTCCCATCTCAGTTTAGAGGCGGAAAGACAGGCTCTTTCTGTTGGTGTCAGTGTTATGTGTGGCATACGACAGCGTGTTTAAGGAAACAACATTGAAAAGATCAGCATGTCTTCTGCTATCTTGGTCTCGCCGACAGGGCAACTGAGGCTGTTGTCAGGAGCTGTTTGGTGATGATGCGCAGGCTCTGTGCAGCTGACTGTTGTCACAGCACATCCGTCAACTTTTGCTCCCGGAGCGCAACAATACTGTAGATCAGGAACTGAGAATAATTCAGCGTTATAATTCAATAATCTGTTGGCACAATCAATCTGACGGCAAAGTGAAGGTGCTTTTCGATTCCGCTTCTGAAACATAACATACAACATTACATAACTCTTCCCCTTGCTTGTTTGTAATGCATCAATTAAAGAGGAATAAAATGCTAATAATTGCTGAAACTCATCAGCCATCAGCAATATGAAATATACAAATATGTGTACAAATCTGACATGCAGCCATACAAGCCCAAAGGTGATGTTAAATGATGGTGAGGCATGTTTTGGGAAGATCAAAAGTTTGCAAAGTGTTTTCAGGTTAAGTGTAGGGATGGGGGAGTATGATTGCCAGGTATCGGGCCAATATCCGGCCTTATTTCAAGGTATCGGTACTTGTGACCGTGGCCGACAACAGTAACGTCTGTTTTATGATCAGGACATAGGAATGAGCAGAATACAAAATTACCATTAATTTTATGCAATTTTAAGGAAAAATGCTATATTAGACTATAGATCTTTGTTTGAAATTATATGTAATTGTTTTTTGGGGGATGGGGGGGATTTTATATATCAAAGTACTAGTGTAACAGTATTTGGTATCAATACTGGTGACTACTCAAGAGTTGAGTAATTGTAGTCATGTCAGTCTGAAACAAAGTGAAGATATCTAATTTACTCATTCAAGCCCAAAAATGTGTAAAAACGTTTTTAATACTTTGTCATTCACTCCCAAAAACGTGTTTACACGTTTGTGTTTTTTATGCAAGAGCATACAAAAGGCTTTGATTCAGCTTCTGCCATGAAGAGGTGCAATGGTAAAGCAATGGTAGTTATTAAATACACAGCCAGCAGGTGGCAGCAGAGTATAAGAGATCAGCCAGGGCCATGTTGCAACAAGCTGTTTGTCAGTGTTTTCACCGGGAATTTCAATATTGATGAAACTTAACTATATTCTAATGCTAATGGCTGCAAAATGGAAACAGATACAAATATACTTTTTTTTTTCCTGATGAAAGAAGATACTCTAATCTTTCTTTTTGTAGGTTCCATGTTTTTATAGCAATAGAACACAATATTCTGTGGGCCTTGCAAAATCTGTCAAAGGGGGTTTCTTCAATGAAAATGGCTGGGAGTCAATGAGTTAATAGTATCATATTGGAAAAAAATGTTATAAACAGAGTAGGACACAATAGAATGCGTGTCTAAAAGTCTTCAGTCTTTGGGCCACTTGAGAACTGCTCTGTCTCCCCATTCTGTCAGCTCGACATCTCTGCCCTTTTTCCGTCGCAGGCGGAGTATGTCGTCAGTGAGAAATTCATAGCCATACTGAATTCATTAGTGCAGTAGTCACAGAAAACCATGGATGAAATTTCAATAACTGCAGGCCACAGTTGAGTAAACAGTTGCGTTGAAACCTAATTCCTGTTGACTTTTTCCTTCATTCTTTACCAGAGGCATTTACTTTGATTCACTGTGCAAAGACAACAGGGTTGCATGTGAGGCGGCATAGAAGAATGAGGATGTCACAATTGTGTACTTAACAACACAATTAGGTGGTAAGAGGATATCCACAAATTGAAGCACTATAAAAATTATAATCTTTGTACAATTATCTCATACTTTGACATATTGTACTTATTTCCCATTGTTGATTCTGTTTCACTTATTTCCTCACCATCTATCAAATTACCTTGCAAAAACATCCATGTTGTTTAACCTAGATTTAAAAAAAGAAAAAGGTCAATCTAAAATCTTCTCCATACTCAAATACAATTGTCATCGACTTCCTTAACTGTGTAGGCATAACAAACCTGGCAGTGACATATCATTTATTCTTATTAGGCAATATAACAATGAAAGACAGTCCTCATTAATAAAGACGGGGGGGTGAAATAATTGTAATCTGTTTGATCATCTTGATTTTGACAGGGGAATTCATCTTGTCGACTAGTCAGATCTGGGGGAAGTGGACCATAAGCTTAACTCAAGCATGTCTATTAATGAAATTAGATTCAAATACAGCTTGATAAGAATGAAAGTCGGGAGAATAGATGGCACAGTTATCTTTGAAGAAATTGTGGAACTTAAAGGTGTACTCAACACTGAATCAACTTTTTTTTTTTTTTCCTCTGATAAACTGTATAAACTTGGCTTCTACTAATGCTGTCTATATGCCCTGGTCATTACTTTGACATTTTAGTGCATTTTTGTTGAAAGTTTTGTTTCTTTTCTTTGAAATCATGTGTTTGGCGGCATCTTAAGGTTAAACACTGGGATAAACACAATTTGGCTGTTTGTCCTCTCATTACACGAGAAGTGGCCGATTACGTCACTTGTGGACTGTGACGTCGCCCCCGCCACTCAACGGTTCAGTTTCGTACACACGTCCTTAAACGCCTTTTTAGCGAGATGCTGCTGTCAATCACAGCCAGGCCACACCCAACCCTCTTCCCATTTGCAACCCAATGGTCCTCCAGACAACACCCCCTTTGAACACCAATTTCAAATCTTACCCTGCCTTCACATGCTATGGAAAAGATGGACTTTACCACTTGGACACTCCTAATTACGACCGAGTTCTGTTCATGTGCTTTTGTTGTATCAAAAAATAAATAAATAAATAAATAAATAAATAAATAAATAAATAAATAAATAAAAAATACACATGGCAGCTGACGTAGTCTTTCTTCGTAAAACCGAACAATTACGGGAAATAATGAGTTGTAGAAGGACAGGACATTTAATTGTGTACGCTACGTAATTGTATAGATTCTAAAATAACCTGCAACATACAACCATTGTCATCCTATTGGATGACAATGCCCTTAATAAGTGTTAATATTTCTTGCTATTCACAAATCCGTCTGCGCTCGCCGCCATGTTGAAACTAGAAAGGTTCTCTCAACTTGGAAACTCGTGTATCAAATAAATTCCCAGTTGTTTAGTGGAAAATATGACATGAGGGGGCATTTATGTGCAATTTTCTCCTCGACATGTGGTATTTACCATAATTCCGATACCACGTGAAGACAGCATTAGTGAGGGGTGGAGCAAGTCTGACTTCCTGTTGAGTACACCTTTAATGCCCGCAGCACACTGAGCAACACTGCAGAACACCTCTTAACTGGGCAATCAACAACAACAACAACAACAAAATACAGTCAGCAACTGACCCTAAGACACATTAACACATAAACAACTTGCTGCGGACATTCTTAAATATGAGGAAATAACGTTGTATAGTGTCACATACATTTTTATTTGTATTTTTTTTTAACCATGAACATGTTGCAAAAGTCTAGGAAGAAACATATTGCCCTGGCCACTCAATACCATGACAAGGTATTTGACCCCTTTTCAATGTATTTATTTTTTTGCATAGTGTAATTTCCAAGATCACCAAACAAATGTAAATATTAAAAATAACACTTTAAATATTCAGTGGCATTTTTAAACAGTGATTTTATTTATTTAGCAAAAAGAAAGGGCGGCACGGTGGCTGACTGGTTAGCATGTCGCCTCCCAGTTCTGAGGACTCCGGTTCGAGTCCAGGCTTCGGCCATTCCTGGGTGGAGTTTGCATGTTCTCCCCGTGCCTGCGTGGGTCTTCTCCGGGTACTCCGGTCTCCTCCCACATTACAAAGACATGCATGGCAGGTTAATTGGGCGCTCCGAATTGTCCCTAGGTGTGCTTGTGAGTGTGGATGGTTGCTCGTCTCTGTGTGCCCTGCGATTGGCTGGCAACCAGTACAGGGTGTCAAGAAAATGGATGGATGGATGGATGGATGGATACTTGAAGTGCAGCAGACCTCATGTTGAACTTTTTTTCTTATTTTTATTTTTTTACTTCTGCTCCATTTGGGTGTGCTGCATGCTTTCACAAGATTTATTCCCTCAAAATCTGCAAAAGTTTATTTTGCAGAAGCTGTGGTTTAGTTACTGTATATGCTCATGAGGAAGTGAAGATACTGTTGTTGACAACACAAAAACGCTTTGCTAATACAGTAGTCTGTTTTGTGATTCAACAAATTTGCGACTCCAAATAGTGTTGTGAGAATCCTGCTGTTTAAACCAGTAGACATTTTGGGACAAAGCTGTTGGGAAGAAAACATTATCTAACTTTATCATCAGTCCGAGGGGTTATGTCGTTTCGATCTTTCTTTCTTTCTTTTTTTTATTTATTTATTTTTGTTATTTTTTTTTAATCTACAAGCAAACAAGTTAAAAACTCACCCAGTCAGTATCTTTTCTTCTGCTTCCTACTGACTGGCCCAGATGTTCATAATATTGCATGTGTAGAGAATACAGAATGACACGCATAACAGACTGCAGAATGTGCTGAGTGGCATAGATTTCCAATCTGCATAATGCAAGTCATACATGATTCCCTGTGGAGGCTTGCGAAGGTGGAAATGCACTTTTCAGCCCCACTGTCATCGACCGCTTTCCTGCTGAGCTTTAGAGGACCTGCTGATAAACCTTTCTGGAAGAATATAACTCAGACACATACACAGGTGGAGATACCTGAGAATCCCAAAGGATTCACAACCAGATTGAGGACAAATTATTCAGCATGATCATGTCTGTGTTAGATAATAATGAAAGGTAACCATGGTCTGCTGTTTCTGTTTCTTTTCAGTCCAGATTATTGGAAATTACCTCTCGTAAGACCCCCAGTGGTAAATTTAGAAATGTAGCCAGATAGCATTTGTGCTTTTACATGTCACCTGCCACATACAGTGTACTGTGGTGAAGCAACTCTTGCTGTCCATGGAAGTTAGGAACAAGCATGCACTGCAAAATTTAAAAAAAAAAATGTTTGTATTATAATATTAATAGTTTAAAGCAGCTATATGGAGGATTTAAAATTTCAAATCGCTACTGCCACCTGCGGCCGAAAACAAATTGCACGCTCGTACACGCTGCACGCCCTCGTACGTGCACGACCTCATTACTGAAGACTCAGAGGCTGGACTCTTCATATCCAATTAACTATGTTTTCAGAGGTATTTTCAGAGCTAAGAAGTTTTATAATGTTATACAAAGCTGGCCACTTCACGGAATGAGACTCTCGATCCCCACTAAACAATTGATGTCCACGGGACGCGCAGATCATATTGCATTAGTCAGTCGAAGACCAGTTTTGTACTGTACTCCAAAACGATGTGCAAATTACGTCAATTAATTACAATTAATTGGACCTCATTTCGATGTCAATATGCATTTTCATATTGTAGTCACCCCGCTCGACGGACGTCAACCTGATTTCAATTATTAATAGTTTGTCGCCCCCAGGCTAGTGTCATTGTGCATTAGCCGATAGGTGGGCCGTCATTTATGGAAATTGACGATTGAGAAAAACATATAGACCCATTCACTGCTTAGTGTGATATGGCCGTGAATGTTATCGCCATACAGTAGTAGCGTTCACATTTTGCTAGCATGATGTAGCTACAATAGGTTGTTGTCACGGAGGAAAATAAGGCAACATTTAGCCTGATTGAAACGTCGCGGAATGGAACGTCTGTTCTTCATAAAGTCATTCTTTTCTATTTCATTCAATCTTGCCGCCCCTTTCACGCTAAATGTTACCTACTACCTCCTTTCACCCCTAGTTAGGACCGAGAAGTGATCGAGCTTGAGGTTACTGCTAATTGAAAACAACTCTTTTTTTTTTCTTTTTCTTTTTTTCTTTTTTTTTTTTTCTTTTTTTTTTTTTTTTTTACTTTTTTTTTTACAAGATACTCGGTTCTTACCTTTTGGAGTAGAAAGAAGTTGTGAATCACTTTTCTAATCCAAGTCCCATCTCAACTCTCTCCACCGCTGAAATATCAAACCGATGTTCACTCTTGTTCTTGCCCGGCGTCGGTCACTATCAAGTTTAGATTTTTTTTCGTGGCACTTGACATTGTTTTCTTTTTTTTCTTTTTTTCTTTTAGCCTTCCGGGGAGTAATGGCGGGTGTCTGGGGCACGCTAGATGCAGATGGTGGTTCCTTCAGAATAGATTCAATTGCAGCGAAAAGCTGTACTATATTAGTTCCGTCTTCGCGACGACAGGAAACAACGAACGAGCACGCACGTGACGTCACATCCCGCAGACAGAGGGCGGGAAATTCGAACGATTCGGACCGGGTGCTTCCTAAAAAATATTGGCCAGAGGCTTATAGGAGTACCTATTATGAACAACTAAGATGTTGATCTACTAATTAGAATATGTTTTAGTCATAAATGGTCAAATAAAAAGGCTATTTAAAGATATTTTTGGGGGGAAATCCTCCATATAGTAGCTTTAAACTCTAGGTATATATATATATATATATATATATATATATATAGTAAGGGAAATCGGTCCAATTAATTATTAAATCATCCATCCATCCATCCATTTTCTTGACCGCTTATTCCTCACAAGGGTCGCGGGGGTTGCTGGCGCCTATCTCAGCTGGCTCTGGGCAGTAGGCAGGGGACACCCTGGACTGGTTGCCAGCCAATCGCAGGGCACACAGAGATGAACAACCATCCATACGCACAAGCACACCTAGGGACAATTCGGAGCGCCCAATTAACCTGCCATGCATGTCTTTGGAATGTGGGAGGAGACCGGAGTACCCGGAGAAGACCCACGCGGGCACGGGGAGAACATGCAAACTCCACCCAGGAAGGCCGGAGCCTGAACTCGAACCGGAGTCCTCAGAACTGGGAGGCGGACGTGCTAACCACTCGATCACCGTGCCATTATTAAATCAATAATTGTTAATTATTAAGTTAATAATCAATTATCTCATTAATTGAAGGAGACTCAAACTTAATGTTTAAATTAAGTTGAGCTTGCCTGCGGAGCACCACATCTCTTTTTGATAATTTTATCAGGATAACAGATGAGAGCCTCGTTGAATCAGTCATTAAAATGAAGGTTGTGGCCTTACTACAATTTTGTGAGTTCTTTGTTCAGCTTAGAGGTCACTATAAATTGATGAAACACACACACAGTAAAAACAGGTTTTGAGTTTTGTGCACGTTTATTCTCTAACCTAGGTAGGGAAATCTACTTAGAACTTAAAGAAGCAAAACTAACTACTGTGATAGGAAATAAAACGAGAACTAAAGTAATGAAATCATCAAAGGAAAAGAAAACAAGAAAAGAGAAACGGTCTTAGCCAAGGTGATGGATTTCTTAAATCAAACCAACATGGGACCCACAATCAACCTAGTTTGCACCAATTTGTACGAGGGCGAAGGCCTGCAAAGTTGTACTTACATATGGGGTTGGTCTGAGAAGCAGGACCCTGGATGGAGACTCGCCAAGCCCGTTTGAAGAAGGGATGAAGAAGGTTCAGTTCAGAAGAGGAGTAGAATTCGTCCGGCTGGCCAACTGAGCTTCACGGGGTCAACCTGCTGGCTGGGAAGAGGCCCTTTTTGGGTGAGGCCTCAGGGTGCCTAGAAAGGCACCATCCGTTTGAGCCTGTGCAGGGACCAAAAGCAGCGTGTTTCGCCGCGCCTGTCACAACACGCGATGCCTTCCGTGCGTTGCCGTGTGCTGGTGGTTAAGCTAGCTGGGCTAGTTCTTTGTCTGGCAGCAGGAACAGAAGGGCCAGGGGCCCAAGAGAGCAGAGCCAAAAGAGCAGCGAATTGGCAACTGAATTTTGATTACCTTTCATTATTATCTGACACAGACGTGATCACTCTGAATAATTTGTCCCCAATCTGGTTGTGAATCCTTTGGGATTCTCAGGTATCTCCACCTGTTCTGTTCATATTGTTACAATATCACATGAGACCCAGCATAGCTTTTGCATCCAGCTTATTGGAAAATCAGTGAAAGAGGATAACATCAGTGTTATGACACTGTATATTGCCTTAAATTGCTTTATTGGTAAAATGATAGTGCTCGTCCAATTTGAATAATTTCATGGAATCCCTCACAGAACAGATTAATTATGTTATCACACAACTGGCAACATCTGTCTTTATACCACAGCACATGACATTTTTATTACAGGCTAAATTTCTTTGCTGGTTCTGGCAATTGATGTGTGATCTGATTATTAATCACAGATGCACAGCTATGGTGAAAACGGGATGAGAATTATTTGAAAAACAAGGACATTATTATTACAGTGGAACCTCCAAATTTGAACACTTTAAACGGCTTATCATTTGAGAACGGACCAAAATATTTCTGAAAGGTTTCACAAAAATGAGTGGAAAATGTCATGTTATCTGGCTTTGCTTTTCTGTTGTTTTTTTTTGTTTTTGTTGTTTTTTTAATTTTTGATGTCACAGTCGTATATCTTAACAGCTTGCTTACAGACACATTTTCAAAAATAGGCAGCTCACAACAAAATTACTTGCTTGTGTAATTTTACCCTTGATTCGTGGGCAGGCACTTCAAAGATTCACATTTTTATATATGAAGCCATTAAAAAGTAATTTTTTCCAGGATATAGTATGTTACCATGAAGGCAACCTCCCATTTTTGCCTTGTCCACCCCA
Source organism: Festucalex cinctus (assembly GCF_051991245.1). Lineage (NCBI taxonomy): Eukaryota > Metazoa > Chordata > Actinopteri > Syngnathiformes > Syngnathidae > Festucalex > Festucalex cinctus. The sequence goes on along the minus strand of NC_135418.1, from coordinate 4,375,651 downwards.
ATGACCTGTAAAGCCGCTATCCCATTGAACTGCGAACATTGCTGAACGCTGCAAATGTTGAATTTGCAAAACATGAGGTTGTAGTCTCTGTCATTGTACGAGATATCTGCAACGTTTGCAATGTAAAAGTGACATTTGGGACAACGCACAAATTAACCTAAAATTTGAGTGAATTGATCCACACAACAGACTCAATTATTATTTTTTTGTTTTCTTTATATTAGAAGATGCAATTATTGGACATTTTTGTCCAGTCAATCATCGCCGTGACGCGTTTGTGTGCAAGGAACCCCTGTTCATTTTCGAATTACTTCCTGGTCTAATTTTATGCTACAAAAATGAGTATGGAATCGCCAAGTATATTGCCATAAATATCACTCAGTCAGGTTTTTCATAATTTTCCCTGGAGAAAGAAAAGGGGAAAAAAGACGTTTGTAGAAGTGACTGGAGAGGCATGCGACACATCCAATTATGCGCAACCAGTCCTTACGGTGGCATTATGAATGAAAACTGTGACTGATTGTCCCCAAAATTTATGAGTACATGTGCAGACACATATTAATCATAGTTTAAAAATATTAGAACGACGCTCGCAATAATTTGGATAATAATTAAGACGGAAGCACTGCCGCACATTCATATAGGCCTACTACTACTACTACTACTACTCATAATAATAATAATAATGCATAACACTTTCAAATATTATAAATAAATGCTGCGAGTTCCGTTCTAATATCTCCAGACTATTATTATCACGTCATAAATTTTGGTGACAATCAGTCGTGTGGTTTTTGTTTGTTTGTTTTTTTTAAACAAAGTGACGTAATGTTTTGTGTGTATAGCGGCCAGGAGTAATCATGGCGTGAATAATAATAATAATAATAATAATAATAATAATAATAATAATAATAATAATAATAATAATACTGCAAATTTAGTTCTAATATTTATTTTCGGACTATCATTAGCACATGTATGCATACATTTTGAATCAGTCGTGTTTTTCATTCTTATGCCACCATTACGGACCGGTTTCTGCGTGTCACCTCTGACTGTTTTTTTTCCCCTTTCTTTCTCAAAAGAAGAATATATGAAACCTGAGTGGGTAGGAGTGCTATCTAAATTCTGTGAATACTTGACGATGCCATAGGCATTTTTCTAGCACAATATAGTCCTTGAAAGAAGTCCAAAATTAACAGGGCCGTTTGTCCCCCTGCACACCACGTAATTGTGATGACGCGCTGCACAAAAAAGTCCAATATGACAGCGTACATGGTATGTCACCATTTTGACACTTAATCGGCTCCCTTTATTGTTCCGAAGGCCCACCGGTTGGACCAGCGGCCATCTTGGAAAAAGCCGGGCGATGCACGTCGCCAGCTGGGTACTTGCCCGGATATGTTATACATAAATGAAAGCTGAGCTTCTGGAGATTTGAATGATGCCCAACATTTTAAGACACAATCATATCTGCAGGCTGAGTGAGCTTTTAAGCCAGACAATCGTAGATGCAAAAAACAAAAAAACAAAAACAAAAACACACAAAAAAACCAGGTGCAACTCACCCTTTCTGGTCACCTACATTCCCAACATGTGCAACTCCATCCAAACTGGTCCTCAAACATCAAAAAGGGTAAAATTGTTCTTCCACACTGACCCTTTAATCCATAAAGCTATGCTATTGGCTGCTGCAAGGTGCGTCTAAGTTCCAAAATATGCACATCGACCCAGTTTGACTTTTAGCTCCAGATTGGCTCCACGGATTAGCCTCGCAACATTCTTGAACAAACACTTGAGGCTTGGTTTCTAAACGATACCTTGTTTGATCTAATTCAAAGATGTTTTATCTGCCACACAATCCAATGGCCGACTTTGTGCTTCAAATGGTCCTCCTTCCAACCCTCCGTCGTCGCTTAAGCTCATAGCGAAGCTTCTTGGTGATGGACGTTTTGAGAAGCCAATCAGATCCTCAAAACATCGATGTGTTGGTTGCCAGGGTAACTAATTTTTTGAACCCAGACACCCGACGCGTAAACTCTCCATTGTCATAAAGCCACGTTTTTGGTTGCTGCAACCTGCCAAATACGCATAATATTCACCCATTCTTTGGTCGTTTGAGTTAGCACTCATGGCTCTGCAACCATTCTACAAGCAACAAAAGCAAAGGAGTCACGTGGGGAGCGATTGCCCCCATATGTGGTCCAATCCCACAGTCTTCCTTTGTCTATCATGGCCAATGACAATGTGCGTAAAAGGTCGTACAATGCATGTCACAGCGAAACTTCATGGTGATTTACATATTGAACAGCCAATGAGATTCTGAATACGTCGCGGTATTTACCTTTTTTATTTTTTTTATTTTATTTATTTATGTATTTATTTATTTATTTTTAAACGTAAGAACGTCCTAAGTCGTACGTAACGTCGTACGTAACGTCACGTAAGTACAGAACATCATATCTCGTCATGAAGGGACATATCTCTTTGATTGATTTGATTTCATATCAAAATGATGTCTAAATGTGGATATATTCTCTATATAATAGTGACAAATTAAAAGGCTTTCAAAGGGTCTCCCAAATGGCACACTTTTGTTCGCCTGGACCTGATGTTTTGGAAAATCCTGTGTTAAATGCTCATTTTCTGTAGTATTATTGTCAAACATATTTTATTCATTGGAGCTGTGGTCAACTGTGTTCAGAAGAATAAAGAATTTGTTTGAAAGGCAAACCAGCCAGGAACTGGTCATCGGCTTTTAGACACATTCCAGGATAGCGAGCCAATAAACTGATCCTCTTTGTTGAGTCGAACGCCAGTCTACAGTAAGAGGGAGAAAGTGAGGAAGTGATGGAGAGAGAGAAAGATAGAGAGGGCATTTGTCCATTGTTTAAAATGTCTTCCACTGAATGTTCAGATTCTGCACATCCCTCTATTATTTCCCCGCTGTGTGTGTGTGTGTGTGTGTGGGGGGGGGGGGGGGGGGGGGTGCGTGTGTGTGTGTGTGTGTTTCTCCCACGCTCCCTCCCTCGGATGTTTGTCATTGGCTGGTTTCAGCTGTCAATTCTCAGCAATCATGAAATTGAGGATTGTGGTTTGCTGGACTGCCTGGCGTTTTATATGCAGGGCGAGCGGGGGAAAATATTTTCTTGATATTGTTGATTTTGTGACTTAAAAATGTTCAGTGTTAATATCTAGATATCCATGCAATGGTGCTAAGTCCTACTTCAGGCCTACTTACAAGAGCTAATTATTTTTCAGTATTTTATTCAAGTAATGCAGACGACCAACTACTTGTGCTCTTCCATGCACCATATCAAGACTCACATAGAATAATATTGCACTGTCCGGTGTTGTAAATATTGCCATGGCTGGCAAAGTACACAAATAAATTATTTTAATTGACAAAACACTGTTTGAAGAAAACCTGTTTTTCCTCTTGGTTGTAAAGTTTACATTTAGTTGAGTAACATTACCATTTTTTGGGAGGTCATTCTTTAAAGAGTGCCACTTGAGAGACTTAAGAAAGCGCAGTTGCTCCTGAGAAAACAGAGGCGCAGGGCCTATTCATTTTTAATGAGAGCGCTACTTTGCAAACTTCATAGAATTAATATGTATCACTGAAGTCTTTCCTATGCAGAGAACTTGAGGGTAATTAATATTCATAGGCTGTGCTTGTTAACATCCCAATGCCAATGCAATGTAGATCCAATTAACATAGAATGGACCCAGAGGAATTGCCCAGATACTGTAAGCCATTGAAATTAATAGCGGGGGCTGTCTTCTTTTAAAACAGTTATTTGTTTCATTAGGCCTTAATCCTTGTCTGATTAAGGCACCGTTTGGGGCCAGGCAAAAAGTCCAAAGTTTTGTGTGTGCATGCGTGTGTGCATGAGTATGCATGTATGTTCAGGTGGCAGTATTGTGGGAGGTTTTCGACGTATGCATAGAGGGAATCACCTTCAGTGCCACACTAATGTGAAATTCCTGTAGTAAATCGAGTTTTTATATCTTATTCATAATCTCTTTGTACAATATAGGATTTTTTATTTTTTGCTTCTTTGTGTTAGACCACAAGTCTTGTGAGTGGCAGAGAAAGTGCTGGAGGTCCAAGTGGAGCAAAGTGAAGAGAGGGGGATGCCACACTCCCAGTTGTTTGCACACATCTTGCAGGTTTTGCGCCTCAACACACACGGAGGGGCCCCCACTCAAGGCGGGAATCTAATGCCGATGTCAGACTACACGAAAACAGCCCGATTTTAGCCCGACCGACGTGTCGCGGACAAACGGGGCATGTCGTAAACGATTTTGGGTTGTCTTGACGTAGCGTCGCCCGTGTAGTGTGACACGTTCAACGACTGATCGCCTGTTGTCCGGGACGGTTCACGACTATAACGACGAAAGTAGAATTTTTGCTCGTCTTGACGCATAATGTGACATACCTACGACGTCGTCCGTTTGGTTCCACAGCATTGACCAATAGCGAGAGGGAGCGAAACGTCAATCACACACCGAACAGCACATTATAGTTCTTTTTATTTATGTATACATTTGTTTATTTATTTGTTTATGTATTTATTTATTTATCCCCTGGATATTTCATGGGATGGGGCCAGACAGGTGCATCTCGAGGGAAAAAAAAAAAAAAAAACGCCCCGCTGCAGCGCTACGGCTGCACGGAGCGCGCACGCATCTGTGCAACCCGTCAGGCAACGGCGACGTGAATAGAGGACCAAAATATATTGGGACTGTTCTAATAATGTTTGAGATTTGGGCATATCAGTAGGGATGGGCACATATTTAGTGAGGATCGATCACATTTTCATATAGTCGGGCCAGGCCTCGCCGCCTTAACTGTCACCCGCTCTCACTTGAAAAAAAATTTTCCCCCTGGGAGTGAGTGGCGTACTATCCAATGCACCGTACAAAAACAAGACAAATATGAATAAATGAAGCAGTAAAAAATACTCAAACAATATAATATTTCAGTGTTTGATAAAATAATAAAAAAAGATGTCATCCCGCAAATTAATGAACAAAATCGGCTATATTACCCCGGCGCAAATAGGCCTAAATAAATTAAAATACAGTGTTGGCTACTAAATCATATTTTAAACACTATTGCGGAGCAGGGAGCGCAAGCAATGCGCTCACATCACACTTGTCCCATGCGTGCTCCATTCACGCAAACACTCCCTGTCCGTGCCTCTTTTTTTATTTTTTATTTTTATTTTTTTTTTTCCCACTTCCCCGACAAACAGTGGCCGGCGCGTCTCTCTTGGCAAGACAACACGCGATGATCGGCTGGTGTCTTGTCGCGTTCAGACGTGTAGTGTGACTACACGCCCCGTCCACGACACGGAGCGAATTTGTCGTGTAATGTGACAGCGCAACTGTTGCGTAAGACAAAAAAATTGCGTAGTCTGACATTGGCATTATGCTGCATCACAATTCAATGTGATTACAGTTACCATCGAAGGGCTATGATTCAGCTGCCGATTTACATCATCATTGCATATTGGCAGTAAGGACTTTCCTTTGTAGAGCGCTTTACTATATTCAATAACAACAAACCTCGTTCAGAAGTGTGCTCCGAGCACGGCCACAGTAAATTTCATAGAGTACATTTACTCTAACAAAAAGGCTATATTCTGTCCCAGTCTAAGCAGAGTAAACTTTAAACCTGGAAGTAATACTCCTCAATCTCCTCATTTCATTGAAACGTCTGTTGGGCTGAATTTTTACGCCACAAATGTTACTTTGTGCTTAATTTTTTATGTGTAGTTAAATTAAAGACAAATAAAAAGTTAACACTGTTACACAAAACAGCTTTGTCAGACGAGTCAGTAGTCTCCCTTCCAAGCACTGTCCCCCGCCCGTGCAGAGTGCATACTCTTGATGACGTATACAGTAGATCGGATATATACGGATTAGCGTTGACAATGCAGACGCATTGCATACATATCCGATTTTTATATCTACATACGAAAGAGACCCAGGTCGGGTGTGAAAAAAAATCTGAATTTTACTGTTAACTTTTCATGAAAAACTCATATATGTGTGAAAAAATCGGTTCTGAGCTGCAGTGTGAATGTAGCCTTAGACAAAAAACAAAACAAAAGAAAACATATGAACAGTAACTGATGCAAATGGTCAAAGGAGGCGTCATTGAAGTAAATATGCATGGGCAGCCAAAATGTGAATGTCTCAAGGTAAATGTGATAGTTTGTCATTCAACCATCACAGAATGTGTAAGTGATGAATCACATCTGCCTTTCATGTTCATCAGTGATACGCCTCTTGTTTGAGAGAGGGATGGTGCAGGTTAGTGTTTGCTGCTGAATAGCTGTCTTCCACAGAGAACGTGATATACCATGATGAGATGCCTCATGATAAATAACATTGATGTTAGCACTGTATCATCTGAATGACAGGTGCCATAAATACCTCGCCAGAATGGAGACAATGCTTCATATAAATCCTTCTGCAACCTTACAGTATTTCTTTGTTTGTGAAACAAGTATGTTTTAAATAGACAAAGAAAACATCATTTTTACTTAATTTGGCAGCAGAAGGAAAGGACCATGTGCGTATGTCCTTTGCAGTGATGGTTGTTATTTACTTGTTTACGAGTTTTGGCATGATGTAATGGGATGGCTGGGTGAAAGTACTTGCTGGTAAATGACACAGAAAATAAGACTTTTATGTCTTCCCCCCATCCCAACCCATTTTTTCCCCTGAAAGGAGCAAGGTATGGTCTGCATTTAAGTGAAGAAACATGAGCCTTGAACATAAGTAACTGTTTTTTACATTAGGTACTCCCTGGAGGTTTGAGGAAAATATCGGGGCACTGTATGAAATGTGAATGTGAAATCTTGCAGAAAGAAATATTTATGACCATTTTCTGCTTGATTAGAGTTGGATGACAGGCTTTGGAAGCCATTGAGTGGACAGTTCTGCTTCTGGGCTAACATTAAAGAAAGAATAACATCAGGAAGACATGATGGAGTTTTTTTGTTGATTGTGCCATTCCTACGTTCAGGCAAAGGTACTGGTATTGTTTACACACTGGTAAACCAGGCAACACAGTTTAGTTGTTTATTATTATTATTATTATTATTATTATTATTATTATTATTATTGTTATTGTTATTATTATTATTAGGGGTGTTAAAAAAAATCGATTCGGCGATATATCGCGATACTACATCGCGCGATTCACGAATCGATTCAATAATCGGCAGAATCGATTTTTTTTTTTTTTTTTTTTTTTTTTTTTTTTTTTTTTTTTTTAAGGATTCACACCTTGAGCATGGAAGAATGTTATATGAACGGCACATTAAGCCTTAATATTTTTATTTTAATGCTGTTCAAACATGAAACAGATTACAACCTCTATAAGACTGAAATTTCAGATAAATAAATAATACATTTTCATATAAATCTTACACTCTACAAGCTTACTGATTAGTATTTTCTAAATATGAATGAAAAAAAATCGCAACAATCGACTTATAAATTCGTATCGGGATTAATCGGTATCGAATCGTGACCATTCGTATCGGGATTAATCGGTATCGAATCGAATCGTGACCTGTGAATCGTGATACGAATCGAATCGTCAGGTACTAGGCAATTCACACCCCTAATTATTATTATTATTATTTAACTATAGTAAATACAATATGTATTTGTCTTAAAAGTTAGCAAAGTATCAGCATGTTACGAATCTGAAGCATTTTCGTCTTGTGGTTGACATGCCTATCAGCCTCGTAAACCCGATTGTGGAAAGACAGTTGTCACCGTTATCATTAATAGGATTTAAATCACAAATAAATTTGTCAATTGCCAGAGCAAATTTCCCCTGAAATGTAAGTCAGGAAGTGTTGTTCTCAAAGGTTGAATTATGACGCTTAAATGAATAAATAAATAAATAAATAAATAAATAAATGTACTCCAACAATTCTATTAACAATTAACCTTTGTTAAACATTTATGTAAACATGATTGGTTGTCCAGTCTCTGTATTTTATGAACTCATTTCATGTTAACTTACTACATTCATGATCATAATAGGGCTGGATAATTATGGGAAAAAAAATATAGGCATGATTATTTTGATTGAGATTGGAATCCAGATTAATAAAAAAAATAGTCATTGATTTTAAAATTAATATTTTCTGTACTAAAATTCAGCTATTACTCAAAAACTGTGATCATAGCACACACCCATTCATCCCTTCATGTTGAACACTTTATGATTGAACACTATTCTTTTTGTCAAGTATAAAATCTTGTAAATATCATGATTTTCATTCATTTAATTACCCTTGCTATAATATTTATTTTATGTCATTTCCACAAGTCTGGGGACCTCAGGGTTCGTATTTTGTGCTACGCCATGTGGAAATGTGAGCTGATTTGACATAAAAAAGTAAAAAAATAAAAATAAAAAATAAAAAAGTGGATAATGGATATTTGTACCTTTGAATTTTGAGGAAAGGAAATTTTCTAGAATCCTTGAAAACATCCTTTTGATATGAATTAAAAGGAAAGTGAGAAATTAAATCAATAAGAAAGTAAAATAAGAATACAGTATACACTAAAATAACAATTGAAAAGAAATACTGGTTGTTCCTGCGCATTTTGGCCTATTTGTAGTGTGGACACACTTACAATGAGAACAGAAGAAAGTTGTGTTTGAATTTTAATAAAATGACTTGTTTTTCACAAATTTGGAAGAATTTGTGCCTTTGAGTAGTGTTATCTTACCTGCTGGTATGTGTTTCCACAGTATTTATGTGTGAATATTTGTTATTTGAAGGAAAATAACACCCGACGTCAATGCAATGCTAATTTTCTGTTAGCATTTGAATGGGATCTTCCGTTCACTTTAGCATCAGCGCTAGGCCTGTGATGTTTTAAAAACGATGCATGTTTTTAGTGTGTGACGTGTGTTTAGATTTACAGTTGACACCAACTGCGATGTCATTTAAATAGCTTGAAGGATGCTTACGGACAGAATCACATTGAATCACTTTGGGCTTTGCTACAAGCAACATGGTGCATTCATGGTACTTTCACAACTTAGGGGACTTGTAAACGCACCATGCCATTCTGCACTTTAATCATTTTTCTTTGATTATTACATTTTAAAGAAGTAAAGGTTTCCACTATTTTTACAGGTCAGTTTCATCAGGTTTCTATTATCCAAATGATTCTGTTGGGAAACAAAAAAATAAAATAATTTTTATTATATCATTTTCAGTAAATGTTTATTTAGCATTACTTTTGGAAGTTTCAAGCTATTTCAGTGATGATTGTGCACTAACATTTTTCTTCATATGTACAAACAGTGCATTCACTTAAAACAATGTGTTGCTGATGGTTCTATAATGTCTTTTAGCAATACATTTTCAAACTGGACTGAAATGTGCAGCTTCCAATATGGACAAGACAAATGCCTTCAGGACAAATACGTTTTGGTCCGGCAACAAAAATATCGAGCTATTTGGCCTCACTGACAACAAGTTTTGCTCCAGGGCTGTTTTACTGCTATTGGTACTGATGCGCAGCACAAAGTGGGTGGAATAATGACGAAAGAGAACTACCACAAGACGGCTGAAACGGTGAAAACAGTTGGGAATTCCAACAGAATTTAAAATACACACACACATACAGTTTTGGAATGGATAAAGCAGGCTAACATTATGCTTAGCGGAAGGCCTTCCAATGCCCCAACTTTTAACTGCATTGAACATTTTCCAGGAAATCCGTACATGTCTAACCTGCCTAATTTTTAGGCATGCAAAGGTGGCACTCTTTCTTTAATATGGTGTGCAACTGTGCATGATTTATTTTGATCACACACCTACACACACTTGATTGAACACTAATGCAGGGTAGGTATCACTTATAGTCTTATTGGATCTGCATCGTTTGATAGAGTTGGTTATACGCTACTTTTGAACAGTGAGTAGATTTAAATGTAACAGTCCTCAAATGGAGCCTGTCCTACTTGGATGAAAGTTGTTGTGATTGATTGGAAGTTTCAAATCTGTTCAAATGGCCATGACGTGGGTTCCCTCAAGCATCAGTCTTTGGACCCCTTTTTTTCGAATGCTTTCCAACGGCAATGTTGGCCATCATGACTATGCAGATGACATGCTTCTATATTTATTAATTTCTTCAAATTTCCTACTAATTTCATAAAACTGCTTTTTTGTTTATTTTCTTTGATTTTAAATGTGTCTTGATAAATGTTGTCAGTGTAAGTTTATTTTTAATGGGATACATTTGTTCTTTGCTTTGCATTTGAATGTCTTTAGCTGTTCTGTTTGTGAATGCTTTTAAGTGTTGTGCTTTTGTTTGTGTGAAACACATGTTGAGTTGCCTTGTGTATAAAAATGTGTGATGCGCTAAGTTGCCTTGCCTGTTGACATAATGATATATATTTCAAGAGCAATCCACCCGAATAATGGCATTTAGATGGAGAATGACAGTGAAGAACCCTCAACTCAGAGAGATGTTTGCAATGGATCTCACAAGTGCAAAATGGAGAATATGATTAATTTTTCAATTTCTCTCTGCGGATATCTAATGATTGTGCCCATGGATAGCCACAGGCTCCAATTAAACATTAACATGCAAAAGAAAAGTTCGAACTAGAAAGATGGTATTTTGGATTGAATAGTGTAAAATATCTGGAGGGCAATATGGAAAGAATCAAACTAGTCCAAGTTTATTCTTCAAATTATTTCCACCACTGAAATACCTACTCTTAATTACTAAGTTGTTATCTGTGCACTCAGTATTATATTTAGTTCACCTAATTGAAAATTAGGTTTAGTTCAACTTTCTAATGCTATGTATACTGTTGCTCAAGATGTTTTTTAATTGTTAGTTTACGGGTTAGGGTTTTCTTTGTGTTTGTTGTAGATTTCACCAATGTCACTGTAGATGTCACTTGTAGATTATATTTATGTTAAAGGCCTACTCAACAACATAGGATGTGTGTAAAAAGGTTAACCTGTTTGATCAATCCTGCCTGTCACCAGACAAGCAAACGTGTTCAGTATGTTACCACCACTAAAGCCAGTGCCACACTCTATGTGACATGACACATCAACAATGTACTGCTCGTTGCTTCTTCAAGAGAATTCACGTGCATAAGACGACAGTTTTTTCCTCTTGGTTTGATGTGGTCTGTAGCTGGCATCATACCTCCAGACTCCACTTTGACACTGTGATCTTTTGATGATAATCTCTTCAAAAATAAAACGGGCATTGAGGAGTGATTGAATTAGTGATTTGTGGCAAATTTATCTCAATCCGCAAGTAATTTGGTGCTCACTGTCTTAACACTCATGCTCAATGAAAACAATAAATTGTGTCCTTATCTCCAGGAGAGGAATCAAGATAGGAGCTCGAGGCTGTGGATTAAATGGGATTGATTTGGTGAGGAAGTTGACACAGGAAATTGATGCCTACCTCACATTGAATCTGGAGACGAAAGAGAGAAAACGTTTTCTTTGTAATCATCAGAAAGCTTTGCCTCAAAAGTGTCACAGACGCATCTTCGCCCTGCAATGAGTGAGATCTGGTTATGTCCAGTTTGAAATTGAAAAAAGAGCTGTTGGGATTTGGAGGTCATGATGACACAAGTGAGTTAGTGCTCACAGAAACTTGATCAATTATCACAGTTTGCAGAGCTCTTGAGGCCTCTCTTCAAACTGCCCCGCTACGCAACAAGAAAACCACAAGGAAACACACAAGCACTATCATGAGTGGATTTAGAAGGTGTCCAAATTGTTAAAGTGCCAAAATTTGTCTTTACCTAACGGGTTGATGAATTTACAATCGTCTTGAACATATGAGTCAGACTGCTCGTGCTCTTTCCTCACGTGTATCTCCTGATACCTTGTTGGTGGGCCAGCCTTAAAGCTTACACTTCAGCCACATGTCCTGGCGTTTACGTGGAACATGTATGGCTTGGAAAGAAAAGTTCTTTCTGGCAGGTGCATCCTTTTTGCTGACTTCCGACCACACCACTCTATTTGTGTGTGTTTTGGTGAAGACTATTTTAAACATCTGACCGGGAGCCAGGAGGGCAGTGTGTTATTTTCAACATCTGGTCGAGGAAGGAAAGAATACACAAAAAATCTAAATAATAGCACTGTGTTGTGTGAATGTTTGCAAAGCATTAATGTGAGGTGGATTTTGTGTGACACAAGATAAACTCTTTACTTACCCTTAAAACTGTTTCTGATCCTCTTAACACCTTTCAACATCTTGCTGTTCAGTAGCAGCTAATCAGTTAATTGTCCTGTAGTTCTGCATTTGAACGCTGCAGCCAAGACGTACTGTGCACATGCACTCGTCTTTATTCACATTTGATTTCAGTCTGCATTTTTCTATTCACAAGCTAATTCATTTATTAATTAATTGAGCAAGTTATGCTGAAATTGACAGTGTGTAGACCGATGTCTAATAGAATCCCTCATTTACCTTCAGGGGAGTTTGTTTTTGGAGCGCATTAGCTTTGCTGCATTGTGATCTGTCAGACATTTTCTCTAAGGAATCTGCGTTTAATTTGAATAATTACACAAAATGTGTTCGTTTGGTTTGCAGGGACATCAATGCCCCAGATGAATAAAGAAGTAAATTACTATAAGAAAAAAAAACAGGTAATTATGGTGAACTAGTAAATGAATGACCCATTGACGCCCAGTGTTAATTGATTTTGTAGAGGAAAATCTCTCTTTTTTTCTTTTTTTTTTTATCCCATTTTAATGTGTTTTTGTCTACTGTGTAGGAGGCTTTTAGCTATCACCACCATTTATTTTACATTAAAAAAAACAAAAAAACTATAGGTTTGCTTCCATTGGGGGAAACCAAAGGGCTACTGTTGCTCATTAGCCCGTCACAGGACACATTTTCATTTACTTATTTACATCAGTGCTTGGAACCTCATGGTAGATGAACTTTTTTTTTTTTTTTCTCGATTGAACATTTGTTTTCTCATCGATGTCAATTAAGTCAGTTTGAAACACAATTAAACTGTTTCTGCTCTGTATTTTATTTTTTTTAACATATATATCAACATCACTCGTGTATTTATTCTGTGTAGCATTTGTGCATTTGAGGCCATCCTTACCTTTTACTTAAAAGGAACCCTGACTGTAACGACAAGTTTGCTCTATCTGATTTATTTGGTTTTTACTCACATAACTATGAGATTAATTTTACAGAAATCATTTCCAGTTCAATCCATTTTGTAGAAACTTTATTTGTACGCACATCTCCATTGTTATTTAAGTCGCGAAGCATTGAGGGGCCTATTCACTAAAGGCTTGCGTCGCCTTTGCAAGTGCGCTGCCGAACATATTGTGCCACGGTGTGCTGGTGTTATTTGCGCGTATGTAAATTAGGTAATGTGCATGCATTTGATGCAAAATATGCCCACCCCAATGCAACTGAGACTCATTGATATACAGCGTCTAATTCACTAGCGCGTGTGGCAAAGAGCCACATGGAGTTTGCGTAATGCACATAACGATTTTGGAAAGCATGTATTAACCTGCCGCAACCTCGATCCCGGGATCATGACAGCAGTGCATGCCATTTGCGGCACAACATGCGCGGCAGAGAGGAGAGAGAGAGAGAGAGAGAGAGAGAGAGAGAGAGAGAGAGAGAGAGAGAGAGAGAGAGAGAGAGAGAGAGAGAGAGAGATTTTCTATGTTTGTTTAGGACACATAACGTAACCCGGGCTGATCGGCAATGGCGGGGAGGCATTTTACGATCATTTTTACGTGCCAGATGCATACTGTACGCCCACGCCAACCTCTGAAAATATATTTTTTAAAAACGATCGCACCAATAATTTGTACTTTATGAATGAATGACGCCGTTGTCGTCCTCTCTGCTCTGTACAGCTTAATGGCGCTATAAATGCTTACTCTCGGTCCAAGCTCGCTTTCTGATAATGTCATCTTTCTCGCAACTGGTACTATAACAACCATGTTCTTGACGCAAATCCATTGCCATGTGTGGTAAATCAGGTGCAAATTTGCTCCAAGCTGTCAGTTTTGTGGGCGTGTTTGCGCCGGTATATGATTAGAGCAGTATCCTTAGTGAATAGGTGGGTAACTGAGCACAGACTGCGGGTGCAGGTGTGGTTCAATATTTTTGCGCTATTACCGGACGCAGCACATTCTTAGTGAATATACCCCTCAGTGCGTACTGACGTAGAATGGCGGCTGGCTCTCTGTCGAGCAATGCGAAACTCGTATAAAGAAAGCAAGGTAAGCCTCGCAGCGTTCCTAAAGAAACAACATGCGATCGGGAGCTCACACTGCCTTCACGCTGTACTCTCGTCATTCACCAGACGCATTCAAGAATTTTGATTGTCCCTTTAGGAAAGCTACGGAGGCAACAACAATGGTGGCGTACATCAAAATGTATTAAAATGGAAATGATTTTTGAAAAATGAATCACATAGATATGTTAGTTACAACCAAATAAAACATATGGAGCAAACTTATTACAGTCAGAGTTTCTTTTAACATACACAGTGAGGGATACCTGGAATAGCAGTGAGCTAATTTTATACCACCAAAGTGTTATCTAACTTATGTTACTATATACAAAAAATACAGATCTCTTCTACAGTATATTTGACTGTTTTGTGGAATAAGTATACATTACCAGGGCTCGACAGTGCGAGCATTTCACTCGCAAATGCGGGCAACTTTCAAGTGCGTGCTGGTGAAGAAAAATGCCGCTCGGCGGAGTGAGTGCATTAATGCTCCCTCTGCAGTATGTTTACAACGTACATTCGAAAGTCGCTGTGTCCTCCGCTAGCTCTGCCGTACTAGCAACGAGAGCGCGCCGCCGTGCGCCGACTCAATCCAATAGTATTTGAGTGAAACATGAGCCGCTGCAATGTGATTGGCTGGCTACTTCCTGATCGGCACAGCATACGTGTACACGCGTACCACGCAGACTAAAATTTACATACAAACATATATAATATGGTGCTTTTCCACTGGACCGGTTCCACACGGAAGCGGCATTTTTTGTCCCCGGATACCTCCATGGGACTGAGCGGTTCCGTTGTAACCGCAGTTTAGAACCCTTTCGGCAGTTGTTCTGCAGCGCCGGTCGTCGGGGGACGAGAGGGGCCGTCGTCACCTGTCATCTGATTGACCGACAGCAACGCATAGAGCAACGCCCATTTCCTTGTTTGCGCGATATTACCAAAGGCGCCCGCCAGTCTTCACCAAAGTCATAAAAATACAGTATATATATACAATCAATGTAATAATCTTTTCCAACAACGCTGAACTATATTTACAATTTAAAAGGTACTTGTGGATGGATTTGTAATGTTTGCGGTTTAAAAAAAAAAAAAAATCGCGGTCGTGTTAACTTGAATGAGAGCGCCAGCGGCAGACTTCTCCATTCACAAATAGCTTTGCGACTCGCGAGCCGGTCGTGAATCATAATATTTCATCCATGGTGGTCCATATTAAATTGTAAATATGGTTCAATGTTGGCGTGACTTTGCACTCGTGAAATGTTATGGCAGATCCGCACGCATTGGGGAACGCAAGCTTTGCTTGGAGAGTTCAAATGATCCCGCCCCCTTCCTGCCGCATGTTGACTGTAACGGGAACGCAATAGAGGTGGTTGTGGTGTGGTAGCTTGCAGTGCGGGGCTCAGGGAAAAGCGGTAGTGAATTAAAAAAATAAAAAATAAAAAATGAAGCGATCTATTGTTGATTACCGTATTTTCCGCACTATAAGGCACACCGCATTATAAGGCGCACCTTCAATGAATGACATATTTTAAAACTTTTTCCATATATAAGGTGCACCGCATTATAAGGCGCACCTTCAATGAATGACATATTTTCAAACTTTTTCCATATATATGGCGCTATATTAGAGGCTGGGGTTACGTTATGCATCTATTAGATGGTGCTGCGCTAAAGGGAATGTCAACAAAACAGTCAGATAGGTCAGTTAAATTTTATTAATAGATGACAAACCAGCTTTCTGGCAACTCCATTCACTCCCAAAATGAATAAACAGCTGTTTTATTATTTTCTCTGAGGTAAAGTATTAGTATTAGCTCGCGATCCAAGGTGGCGGGATCTTTTGCGCATGCACATCACCGATCGTGCAGGGTCACCGATAGCGTCTTGACAGCGAGACCTGTTGCGGCTCAATATTGATCAATATATAAGGCGCACTGGATTATAAGGCGCATGGTCAGCTTTTGAAAAAATTGAAGGCTTTTAGGTGCGGAAAATACGGTATTTTCTAAAAGAAAATGAGATCGAGGAGGAGAATGATAGTGGTAAAGGAGGGCCAGCGGAATGTACCAAATCAAACGATTCAGATTATTCTGCCCTTCAGAAGTTTTATTTGAATTTGTTAAGTCCTTAAGCGCCCTCCTGTGGTTGCTAGGTTTAATTTTGTTGTTGTTGAGTAAAACAGATTCAACGCCACTCCAATGTGGCAGCAACGCCGACACGTTCGTTGTTACGCAGACTGTTGGATCTTATTTTTGTTGTTGCTTTGGACGAGAATTGACCGTAAGTACATGCGATGTCAATATAAAAACACTGCAGATTTATTTTAGTTAATTGGGACAATTAAAGATTGTTGAATGTGCAATGTAACTAGCTACAAGCATGAAAAGGTGTCATGTATAGTTAGCTAATATTACATTGTTTATTTTATTTTCTAATTTTACGATGACCTAAAGAGGGTAATGGTCAGAGGCCATTGTTCAAAATAGCAGCACAAAAGGAAAACAAAGTCTGGTTATTTGGAACACCGTTAACTCACTGTCTAGCTGGTGAAATCTAGAAGCTTCGGAGTGAGGACAGCATACAGATGAAAAGGTCAGGGGACCATTGGCCGAGGAGCAGGTGAAGGGAAAAAAAAAAGTACAGACTTTTAATGAGCTAAACAAAATAATGTTCACATGCGTTAAGTTATATGAAATGATTGACTTGTTTTGATAGCCACTGCTGTTGCAGGCAAACCTCGTGTTCCAATGAAATATTTTGCAAATATATCAAGTTGCGTATGCCTAAGGTCATGCTGCGCCTCCACAAAAAACGGTGCGACCAAATCCTGTGCTGTGCGAGCAACTAAAAATGTTACTCGCACCAGTGCTAGTAGTGGAAAAGTTAGTGTAGAGCCCTGATTACAAATAAGAATATGGGATAGCACTTTTCAGCAAAGTCTGTCTATAAACATCTAAAACTGGTTGCGCTGGCTGGGTGAACATTAGGGGTGGGAATCTCTGACATGAGGCCAATTCGATATGTATCTCGATACACAGGTTGCGATTTGATTGAAAAACGATTATCTTTCAGAACAGAACGGTTCGATACGGTTCGATTAAGTTTGTTAAGTTTAATTTTCGATTTGATACGATTCATTTCAATATTCAAAACTTATAGTGACATTTGTTGCTTGTAAACATTAATCTTAAAACACCACAAATTTTTACAGTATCTACAAATGTGTTAAAAAAGAACAACAACAATGTCTTCTATATTTTTATATATTGAATCAATTATTTAAATGGACCGCAACAAAGGGCTGGGCGATATGACTGAAAAATGTATCAGTTTAAATATTTATTAGTCGTTATTGACAGCTATAATTGTTTTTTTGTTTTTGTTTTTATTCAAAATAAGGATCAGCAAAACAAAAGGCTGATAATTCAATTTGAAATATAAATATTTAACCTTTAAAAAGACACCAGCACAATTAAACAGAATATGTGCACATTGTGAAGTATTTCAGAAACGTAAATTTAAGACATGAAATAAACCTACCGTCCAGCCAAAAGAAATATGAAGCCACGTTTTGGAACAATAAATCTATCAAACACATTTTAACCACTTAATATATACAAAAATATTTCCAAAAGTGCCCTTCCCTTTTTATCAACAATTTTTGTTTTTAACAATTTTTGTTTTTCTTTTGCCATCACATTCATTTTTGGTTAATGTACGACATCTTTTTTGTTTTTTTAATCTGAGACACGATGATGACCACGGAATCACTACTGTTTATGTTGTATTTTTTGGGCTGTCGTTCATTTTGAGTTTGATGACATAATTGACCATTCGCAAACTCCGCCCCCCAAACGAGCATTGACCAATCACACATTTAGCAACCGTTGCTATGTAAGCATGGTCCGTCACGCTTTACTCAGCTCTCGATGACGTCAATAGTCTGATTGATTTTATTTGATGGCTTACGAGACTGCTAACCACCATAAAACTTTACGGAAGAAGAGTGACAACCATTAACAAGCTCCGGACCTCCAAAATGATCAAGCGGTGTGCCTACGGAGTATGTAAATCGGACTGTGCTAAGGTAAGACTGTGCTAACTCTATCGGGCTAACTAGCTAGCTGTAGTGTAGTTTGCTTTCGGGGCAATAACAAAATGATATCAAAGTTATTGTAGTTACTATTAATGAATAATATATATTACTAGAATGTCATTGCCATCTAAGTTAAGCTTGTTCAGTCAGTGGTTAATGTTAGTTTGTCTTCTGTTAGCTTTTGCATTTGTCTAAACGTTGCGAGCTAACGTTAACACAAAGCTTCGTCAATTTTGGAAAACTTAGCGTCCTAATAAGTGCCCCGAGCTTATCTTGTTTTCATTTTTCATGCAGCATTTTGTGAACGGACACCCGTCTCCGGAGTATCCCAACCTTGTGCTTGCTGTACAAGTGTTGAACCAGACAAGGGAGCAGCTCGAAGGCTGTTAACCTTAACTAAATCCATGGCTAGGGTGACATAAATATTTTTTTGGGATGGACAAAGAATAACAATGACTGATCCGATGCTTTCAAAGACAAAAAACCCCACTAATGTTTAGCTAGCTATAAACACCAAGGTTTAGCTAACTTGCTGACCTAACAGTAATCCTCATATTTTAACAATGCTAGACTAATATAAGTAAGAAAACTTACCCGGCAGTACAAGAGCACGACTGGTCCATAATGCTGTGCTGGTTGCATCTGAAGTATAGGTCATGGGGTTTTCTCAGATTTAGCGTGCGTCCTGTATGTTTCCCCTTCGCTGGCTAATTTAATATCATGACTATAACCCTCCACTGCATATTGTAAACCTTTTTGCCTCGATCTGAAGGATATTGCACTGGTATTGCTCCAAAAGAAATAGAAAGAAAAAGAATAATACACACCGGTGTAAGTCTTCCCGTCACGGCTTGTGCTGTCGGAGTCACCAAGCTTGACGGACTAGCAACAGTAACTGAGGGGGGCGGAGCTTATGCGAAAGGTCAATTGCGGGCACGTCTCAGTTCTCCTATCTGATGCTCATGCTAGTTGTGTACATTGACAGGGAGCCACAAACTGAGAAATGAGATACTTGCAGTGTGCTTTTAGCTTAGCTGGTGTGTTGGCTGTGGGACATACCTGTGTCGTTTAAATCCATGCATTGGATCGTCACGGGAGTTATTCTTTTTGGCTCGCGCGCAGTACCAACGGCGGCCCGGGACATACAAGTGCACCGAGTGGACTCGATAGCCATGGGAAATACCGAGATGTACGGCACCGGCTTCTGCTAACTGTCTCCAGTTGCATGTTGTCACTCGTGCGCGGCTGCGCGTGCCGTATCGCGAGCACGACGTTGACGGTAGCCCCCCCCCCCCCCCCCCCCCCCCCCCCCCCCCCCCAAAAAAAAAGGTGCGGAATGTCTTTGCATTATGTTTACAACATCCGGGGAATGAAGTGTCTCTGGGCGCTACTTTACTAGCTCTCTGTAAACACGGAAGTAGCTTGAATAGTGATGCGACTGAAATATAAACAAAACAAGTAGAGCACGGCTCAGAACTCTTGCTATTGTTATGAAAACCATAAAGCCTCACTCGCAACCGATTCACAGCCACGCGATATCCGGTCCACAGCTTTACAAGCAATGTATCTAAGGATTCCCGGCGGATTTTGTATCGGTTGACAAGTCTGCTACCGATACGCTCGTTTAGCTCCCCTTGACGAACGATGGTTCGGTCGAATCGGTTTTTTGTCCCACCACTAGTGAACATACAGTATTAGTTAAGTTCGTGTGCATTTTCTTGGTGATGACATTTGCCACTTAGCATGTAAATTCTTTAGTGATTCACCTCAAAGTGAACCCACCGAGCGAGATTCCGGTACGAGCTTAAAGACAGAGGTGTGTTTTTTATGACCAGGCGAGGCATGTCCTTTCCAAGGCCCTCGAGCACCGTATCCCGCTA
Source organism: Festucalex cinctus (assembly GCF_051991245.1). Lineage (NCBI taxonomy): Eukaryota > Metazoa > Chordata > Actinopteri > Syngnathiformes > Syngnathidae > Festucalex > Festucalex cinctus. The sequence continues at coordinate 4,355,355 of NC_135418.1, read as the reverse complement.
CCCTCCCCTTTAATCACTGTATCAACTCCTCTCGTAAACTCCATGAGCTGTGTATTTCAGTGTGTGTCCACACTCACACACACACTTTTGTATGGCTCTGTTCTAACGTGCGCCTTCCTCGTTCGCCATTTTTAAACATAATCAGCAAAAATAAAGCTGTTGTAAGCTACCTCATATTAAATATATGATTATTGGTAATAAATACTTTTTTATACATCCTTATTACAGAGGCAGTTTTCTTCCTTTGCTTAATGAGAGTAATTTGATGTGCTTGAGAGATTACAGTCCTCGAATTAATGCGGCAGTCCCCATTCCAAGATAGAGCGAGATCTAAGATTCTTCACAGGTCGTGTGCTGCTAGATGCGCCCCTCTCACACAGCAGCTAATGGAGTTGAACAGCAGTCTGTCATCCACCCTCCCACCACACAAGCATCTCTATAGCCCACATGCCCTTGGTATCTGCATTGTTTGTTGTTGGGACAACTTCTGCCAACCTGCATTTTATTTTAGGATGACATCTTTAGTCTTGCTGCTAAGAACCTCTTACTAAAAAAGGGTTTGAGTTTTATTGTGAAGTGAGGAACAAATTGCCACAGATGACGTGAAGTGCATCCGTGCACCTCAAGACACCTTGTTTAGATTGCTGTAAGCTGTCATTTTCTTTTCAACAGTTAACATATTTTTTTCTTTTTCATTTGTTTCCAATTCTGTCTGGAAAACATCGGAGGGCGACAAAATAAATAAATAAATATCCACCAAAAATTACAGTAAAATAGGGCTTACCAATTATTCAGTTATATCGATTAATTTGAGTTTTGGGGTAAAGATACTTCTTTTTTACCATTGAAATTTTATTTATTTATTTATTTATTTATTTATTTATTTATTTATTTATACCTTAGTATCTTCCGTGGTTAAATGTGCCCCAATGACTGGACTGATTACACTTAACTATTTAAGAACCTTTGCTTGGTTTGAGGTACAGTTACTGCTTTTATTTTAGTAGTTTGTTGCTTCCTATTTTGTTGCCCCATATAAAACAGTTTTTTAAACTTATTTAAGTTTAATTATTTGAGTTTATCAGCTTGTAATGTTTGACCATAAAGGGCACTGAACATAGATGAAGACTGCTACATTAACTTCTCATTCAAGCTACTAGCTAGGTTTAAACTAGTTAACAACAAAATGCTTGTCACTTAATTGTGATCAAGAGGTAGTGTATTGTTTGTTGTAGTTAGTCATTTCAACAGGAAGTGTTTCGAAAAATAAACTTTCAATTTTGCTGATAAATATTCACCCAATTAGACACATTTTCGAAACTTAGCAGAAACATATCTACGGTATTGAATTCAGGTGAGTGAATATATTCATGACTATATATTCATAGGGTGGCACTGTGGTTGAGTGGTTAGCACGTCCGCCTCCCAGAGGACGCAAGATCGAGTCTGGGCTCCGGCCTTCCTGGGGTACTTCGGTCTCCTCCCACATTCCAAAGACATGCATGGCAGATTAATTGGGCGCTCCGAATTGTCCCTAGGTGTGCTTATGGGTTGTTCGTCTCTGTGTGCCCCGTGGTTGGCTGGCAACCAGTTCAGGGTGTACCCTGCCTACTGCCCAAAGCCAGCTGAGATAGGCTGCAGCACCCCCTGCGACCCTTGTGAGGAATAAGTGGTCAAGAAAATGGATGGAAGGATGGATATATATATATATATATATATATATATATATATATATATATATATATATATATATATATATATATATATATATATATATATATATATATATTTAAATATATATATATTTAAATATATATATATATATATATATATATATATGTAAGAAAATGGATGGATGGATACATATTCATAGACCCTCATTTAGAGATTCTGACTGCTTTTCCTTAAAAGAAACACGCACACACACGCCCAAACACACAGTCTTAAGTTGTGTTTTCCATTCAGGTACATCAACTTGCTCATTTCTGATTTAAAAATGAGTTAAAACACAAAAAGTTTGGGCCACCACCACAAGTCCTATCATCTGCTTGTGAGACTATAATACATTACACTTGTGTGACGATTGATATGTCTAGACTCAGTAGGAGATTGCTTCTCTATGTGGCTGAAGCAATCAGATTTCCCCCCTCCTTTTCGCTTTCTTTTATTCCTTTCGGCACAGGATCACATTTCCCATCTTGGAATGGCTTCAACAAAGACACCACTATTCCCAGGGAGCTGCCTTTGACTGCTGCAACTCAATCCATAGCCAATTGGACGTGGCTGTGATTCATACACAATCCTCTGCGTCTGTTCGTAGACACGGTGGGAATTCTTCCTGGCAGCTTACAATGTGTAAGGTCTCTCATCGGGAGAAGTTAAGACACTAAACATCAGATCGCGATGGGGATCAAACAGTTCCTTTGGATGCACGATATCTAAAATGTTGGGCTTTATCTCTTAAGTAGAGTGTACGGGCATACTTATGAGCGACCTGTTTGACTGATATTTAAAAATCTACAAAGGCATCATGATTTATTGGAGGTCACTGTAATACTGTACAGCCAAATGTAATAATTGACAATCCATGAAGTACAATTGTGTTCTTTGGGAGAATGGTTCTTAAAACCGCATTATTTATTGTGACAGTGTGGTCACAGGTCACAATCAAGCACTTTGACATATTGTGATTGATCCTAGTGTCTGTTTAGCCTACCCTCTCTCTGTACACAGTTCTTTTGGTTGGACATTCTGTTTTGTTCTTGGTTCCTCTGGCTGCACGTTGACTACATTCATTTATATTCACCACAAATGAATTGGAAGATTTTTGGATTTTACCAGTCATATCCCCCAACTTTCAAATGTATCGTAATGTTGAGTCTGCTACCGACGAGGCAACGCTAGTCTCCCATTTTAAACAATACCATTCATGCCATGCATGATAAAATCCACTCATAGGGTCTCACGCTGGGTTTTTGGAAGTGCCCATTTTCCCAAGCACAACACTCCCCGCTATAAAGTGATGCAAGACTTCCAACAAAGATGCAATCCTGAGAAGTGCATGTTTTCTGACAGTCCAGCACAGTTGGCATCTATCGTCTTTCTCATTCACTTAAACTACTTGATTTGTATTTTTGTGTCTGCTGTGAGAATCCTTCGGCATCGTGTGCTAGGAACAAAAGATGAGGTCAAGGAAAAAGTTGTAGCTGACATCTGCCCTGGTCATTGATTCAAATAATCTGATAACCACTACTGTATTTTAGGTTTCCTATGTATTATACTGTTTTTATTTGCTTGACCAAATCATCTTTAATCGCTCAACCGAGCTAGCAGCTAATTCTCACTCAGTCTGGGGACTGATGGAGCAACAGTACGATAACCCCAAGCTTAGTTTCAGTGCTTGACAGGATTTGATGCTTTGCTTAAGGGCAACTTGACATGGCAACACGGAAGCTCCTATATGTATTTTTACTGGAGTGGGATTTAAATCTTGAGCTTTGGTGTCATGTTTCAGTTCTGTGGGTATTGTTTGATTGTTTTTTTGGGGTGTTCTTGTGGTCTTTTCTCTGTGGTTAGTTTTGTTGTGTTCCTTGTGTGTCTTCCCTTGTCTCGTCAAGCTTTATCATGTCCACCTGTGTTTGGCAATTGTGCCAATTTCTGCTAAAGTATAGAATGTTTGATAAAACTACTATAATTACTATGACATTCAATAAATATGAACATACTTACATGTATGTGTCTCCTGCTTTTTGTTATTTCCTGGTGTCGCCATTACTTCCATCTGTGTTGCTGAGGGGGTATGACTGTAGTAGGGGTGACCCAAGGGAGGTTGGCTCAATCTTCGTGAAATGGGACGTGCAGCCCTCGTCTCGAACCCTACCCCTACAGTTTACAGAGAACTGGGAAACTGGACTCCTTTGTCGTCTTGAACGCCCATTCTGAGGGCTGAGGAACAAGATGAGCGGTAAGGGAGGGTATTGGGATGGAGCCTAAAGCCTGGTTCACACGGCAAGATTTTAAAATTGTCGGCCGATTTCCAATCTTTGACAGACACCACACGTGAAGAGAAAAAATCACGGGAATTCCAGTTTTGAACGTACCGTGTGTTGTATGCGGCCACACTGCACAATCAACACACCCCACACGAGCCGAGTTCATTCAAGAATGTGACAGGAAGTCTCGCAAAATCTCTCGAGATTAAACGTTGCTCCCGAGTCGTCAACATGAGTCGATCCTGGTTTTCAGCCGAAAAAGCGGCATAAAAAGAAAAGGTGTTGTTTAAAGGAGCGTAAATGGGCACTGGAGAGACATCGCTTGCCCTCGGCTCGGTGCTGGCGGCGCGGGTTGGCGGAGACCACGTTTATTTCATAATGTATATGATTGATGCGTTATAGTAATGGATCGATGGGGACGGTTCTCGAATAAGCTTCGGCTTCTACCCGTCAGCCCTTCTTTCGGATGTCAATGTTGCAAATGATGTGATGTGATTGATGTAAGCTGTAATGTGTCCGAAAGGAAAAAATGAATAAACTAAACTAAAATTTGTGGAGAATGTGCGTGCGTGTATTAAAAAATAAAAATAAAAAATAGAAATAATTAAAAAGAATAAAAAAAGAGTGTAATAGCGCGAGCACGGACTTTCTGCTGCTTCATGACTCTTTTGATTTTGGATTCCCCACCGGCTTCTTCTCTGGCTCGCTTTCTGATTGGCTGCACGTCACCGTCAATCAGCTGCGCGGAGCGAAGTCGGGCCAAAAAATCCAACATGTTGGATATGCCCGATTTCAAGTCGGGGGTCCTTCCGAGCGCCGATATCGGGAGGCGCCGTGTGTGGTGACAACACACACGGCAGGATTATCTGTGAAGATAATTGCTTGCGTCTCGGCGCGTCCTTACAATTGTCGGGAGGGGAAATTCGGGGCTAAAATCGGGCCAATTCTCCTGCCGTGTGAACTAGGCTTTAGTCTGCTGTCTTTGTTCAGTCCGTGTGGGTACATTGTTGTTTGCGTTACGTGCTGTATGTTGTGTGACATGTCTTGAAGCCACGCCAAGCCAAAGTCAAGTCAGGCCACAGCCAGCCAAAGTCAAGCCAAGCCACAGACAGCCAGATCAAGCCAAGCCACTTCTGTTCAGGTTGAGTCCTGTTGAGTCAAGTCACATCAAGTCCTGTCAAGTCAGTCCGGTCACGTATAGTCAAGTTCAGTCAAGTACTGTCCAGTCACTCCACGTTTCGTCTACTGACGTCATCTCACGGTTGCTTGCTCACCTCCTTGACTTAAGCCTGCTTCACACGGCAAGATTTTAAAATTGTCGGCCGATTTCCAATCTTTGACAGACACCACACGAGAAGAGAAAAAATCACGGGAGTTCCAGTTTTGCACGTACCTTGCATGGTGTGCGGCCACACTGCACAATCAACACACCCCACACGAGCCGAGTTCATTCAAGAATGTGACGGGAATTCTCGCAAAACCTCTTGAGAATAAACGTGGCTTCCGCGTTGTCAACATGAGTCGATCCTGGTTTTCAGTCGATCCTGGTTTTCAGCCGAAAAAGCGGCATAAAAAGAAAAGGTGTTGTTTAAAGGAGTGTAAATGGGCACTGGCAAGACGTCGCTTGCCCTCGGCTCGGTGCTGGCGGCACGGGTAGGCGTCCCACCCGGAGACCAAGACTTTGACTTAAAAAAAAAAAAATACAAATCATTTAAAAAAATAAAAAGAGTGTAATAGCGCGAGCACGGACTTTCTGCTGCTTCATGACTGTTTTGATTTTGGATTCCCCACCGGCTTCCTCGCTGGCTCGCTTTCTGATTGGCTGCACGTCACCGTCAATCAGCTGCGCGGAGCGAAGTCGGGCCAAAAAATCCAACATGTTGGATATGCCCGATTTCAAGTCGGGGGTCCTTCCGAGCGGCGATATCGGGAGGCGCTGTGTGTGGTAACAACACACATGGCAGGATTATCTGTGAAGATTATCGCTTGCGTCTCGGCGCGTCCTTACGATTGTCGGGAGGGGAAATTCGGGGCTAAAATCGGGCCAATTCTCCTGCCGTGTGAACCAGGCTTTAGTTAAGTAAACTCACCACGTTTACTCATTACCTCTGTCTGACCAATGTGCCTCCTCACATTTAGGGCCACAAAACCACGACATTTGGTCCTTTTGGACTGAGCTACTGCCTGATATACCCTGTGCCTGTAGTTATATTACTCTAAGATACCCTCTGATCTACCTGAAATGTTAGGTTTCTTCAAATATCTGGAAATTGTGTCAACGTTTAGTGTTTAGAGTTGTGCTGATAAAATCATGTGAATGAAAAGTGGGGCCAATCAGCAGGTGTACTGTATCAGGTGAAAAATGATCCCCCCTAGTTTTTAAAGGTCACAAAGTGAAAACAATATTGTGTATGGCAGTTGTGCGCCATTGTGGGAGATAACACAGCTGACTCACAGCCAATCGAAGGGACTCCCCTCATTCCCTTTAAATTCCATGTAGATAGAACCGCATCTACATGGCATGTAGATGCAGGAGATTGGAACTGAAAGAACATCTCCACTTGTGGATGATGTTAAAGTTGGCCACTTCGGATTGGTGCTTGGAGACCACCTTGTACCCCCAAACATGCGGCCATGTGTTTTACACTGCATCACTTCAAAGATTTTTATGCACATCGTTTGTGGGTGCATTGACACTTTGATACAGCATTTTTCTCTTTCTGGTCATCTGCTTCTGTCACCATATACCAAAATTGCACATCTGTCTGATTTGAGTTACTTTGTGACTATTGGAAATTTTGAATCTGATCGAAAGGCCATGACATGTGGGGTTCCTCAAGGGTCAGTCCTTGGACCCCTGTTGTTCAGTCTGTATATGTTACCTTTGGGTCAAATGCTTCAGAACGCCGATGTTGACTATCATAGTTATGCAGATGACACACAACTGTATTTATCAATGTCCCCAAATGATAGCAGTTCTATTAACGTATTGTGTCATTCTCTAGAGCAAATTAACAACTGGATGAACCAAAATTTCCTTCAGCTGAACGAAAACAAAACGGAGCTCATTGTTTTCGGCAATAAAGAAAAGAGGATTGCTGTTAAAAAAAAAAAAACAGCTTGAGGCACTGTCTTTAGAAACTAAAGACCAAGTTCGAAATCTTGGGGTACTATTAGACTCAGACCTGACCTTCAGCAATCATATTAAATTCATCACGAAAACAGCCTTTTACCAGCTGAAAAACATATCCAGACTGAAGGACTGCATACTTCAAGCAGACCAAGAGAAGCTTATCCATGCCTTTATCTCCAGCAGACTAGATTACTGTAACGGTCTTCTGACTGGACAATTGCAGCTCATTCAGAATGCTGCAGCTCGAGTTCTGACCAAAACAAAGAGATCAGAACATATTACTCCAGTACTTAAGGATTTTCACTGGCTCCCAGTTAGCTGTATAATCGATTTTAAAGTTCTGCTACTCGTCTATAAATCACTAAATGCTGATTGAGTACAAACCCAGCAGGGCTCTGAGATCTACAGACTTGGGCCAACTAGTGGAACCCAGAGTTCGAAGCAAACATGGTGAAGCTGCATTTAGCTATTATGCTGCACACAGATGGAATAGGCTGCCAACAGAAGTGAAGTCAGCCCCGAGTGTAAATGCTTTTAAATCCAGGTTAAAAACTTTGCTTTTTTCTTATACCTTTGATTAGGGACTTTTAAACAGCTTTAATTAAGTGTTTTTTTTATTATTTTAAACTTCCATATGTTAAATGTTTTAAAGTTTGTTGAATAATGTTTTAAGATTGTTATTGTATGTTCTTTTTAGTAAATTTTCTAACCTATTTTCATTTATTTTTCTTCCTCTGAATGTTAACTACTGTTTCTTGATGCTTATGTGTTGTCTTTCCTTGTGTAAAGCACATTGAGTTGCCTTGTGTATGAAATGTGCTATACAAATAAACTTGCCTTGCCTTGCCTTGTCTATGTGACCTCCCTCCTTAACTATAGTCATTCGCAGCCAAATCTCAAGCTCAGATTTAAATACAGTACTTGGCTCAAGGTGGATAGACATAAGAGACACGCGACCGAGCACTGATAGACTTTCCACTGGAGTGGATTAAATCAGCATCAAGAGCCTATAAGCTCTACTGGAGCCAATAAGAAAATGCGGTATCTTAATGGTACATATTTTCACGAGGCAGCCCAGTTGCCTAATATGTCTATTCTTATGAGTCATTTACTTCTTTAATTACCTTTAGCAGCAGATGCACAATGGTGTATTAGTGTGAATGATTTTTACTGCCACTTTATCATACTGAGCCTCTGAAGTTGAAAGGCGGAAGAGCGACTCACAAGAGAAACAATATATAGTTGGTAGTTGCTCATGTACTCCGGGAGTGTGTTTATGGGTTTACGCCACACTGACGTTGTAATAAACACAGGCTCTATTTAATAATGGCAATGGAAGGAAGGAGATGTTTTTAGTGAGATCTGCTCCATTATTGAATCATCCTCATTGTTTGGCATAATCAGACAACACCATCCATGTGTTCAATCCCATGTGTCTCTTCAAGTGTCTCATCACAGTTTGGCGTGCTTCTTTTTGTTGGCAACAAAAAGTTACTGATGAAGCATGGACAAGCTTATTTACTGTTCCCATATTTGCTGCCTGTGCAACTCCAACAATCCATGTCATTTGCATATGCTGGCTTTTGGTGTGTCTGTGTGTTTTGTCTGCAGCTTGTGTACTTTCCTTGGTGTGATTTTCGCATGCAGGCCATCCTGAATGGAGGCCTTCTTTAGCCATCTGTTGTTAAGCTGCTGGCTAAGCAATGCTTGGAAAGCCAAACAAATGCAGAATACACAGCAAACTGAAGCTGTCAGGCCTGTATAACCGGGCTGACCTCGCCGGGTAAGCGAGGGGTGCAAGGGCAAGGGTGACCTCGCAAGTACCAGGCTCCACCTGTCTGAGCTGCCTCGTTTTGGGCACTGCTTTCCCTCCCCTCATCACTACTTTCGTCTGCCTCCATGCTCGAATGACAATTTTGTGAAAAAATTGCCATTATTTATGTGACCTTTAACCTGTAGAATTCAATTAATCATAAATAAATAGTTATAGTTTTAGACTTTTGAGAGAGCAAATAAACAACTGAAATAATGTGGTCACACTCGTTTCTGAAGTTGTGGTTGTGTTCAGATTCAGAATTAGCCAATCACATTCAAACTCATGTTAAATGGGATTTAGCACACACCCACTACCATCAAACGCCCCTCTGATTAACCCTCCCAAATGTTCCGATAGTAGGCTTTCCCTGAGATTGTTTATGTTTTTGTTTTGTTTTTTAGCAAAAGCTTGAAGGTTTTGTACAGTAAAAGGGCCCATTTAACTCATTCACTGCCTTTGACAGGTATACTTGTCAATTGTATTTTTTAGAGCGGGGATAAATGGGGGCGAATCTGATCATGCTCCATTGTAAATGTCAAACTTGGAAACAACTTTACTGATGCCCAACCACCGGTAGATGACATAATTGCCCCATTTTATATGAAATAAACAGTTTCTGAGTCCATGGGAGAAATGGCTGTACAGTATTTTGGCAAACCTACATTTTTCTACTGCCAATTATAAAAGAACGGGACGAGGCAAAAAGTAGGGAGTCTATTCTGCCATTTGTAGATTCGGTTATATAATTATTGAACGTAATATCACGTGGGTATTGAACATTTTGAAATTTTCTAAAATGGCTTGCAGTGAATGAGTTAAATGCACATTAAGGATTTTGTTTTACATGATGAATCTTTTAGTAGCCCTACAAACTGCCGCATTTTTTTTTATTTATTTAAGAATTTTAACATTCTTATTTTGAGGTAATGTTAATTAATTTGAACCAAAATAGTGGTTCAGATGATGGATAGATGGATGTAGAGAACATTGCAACTTGTAACAATCAATTGATGATAATGAGACCTCACTTACTGGATAGCTTGTGTTATTACCTGATGGTAAAGCAAGGACATACTCAAGCGGCCATGACACTCACTCACTTTCTACCAACAACAAGATATCCTTTGCTCCTCCGCCAAGTATCAACATTTTCGAACACGAAACTTAGCTGACGCCCATTTAACATGAGTTTAAATGTGATTTCTTAATTCTGAACACATTCACGTCCCGTTTACTTCCTCTCTCAAAAAGTTTGTTTTCAATTTAAAGGTGATTTACATAAATGGCGGAACAGTTTTGAAATGATTTATCATGATGTTTTTTTTTTGTTTTTTTTATTTTTTTGAACAGGGATGTGTAGACATTTCGTTTCCACTGTATATGATATTAAAGTGTAAGTACAAGAAAGTTGACAGTTATATGTTTGGAAATATAATGCCTGTCTATGAGTGATGTGACAAGTGTTATTAACTCTTTGACCGCCATAAACGTTTAAAAACGTTCAGTATAATCCTAGGATTGGCCGCCATAGACGTTAATTGACGTCTACTATGTTTTTTTATGGAAACGGGTGGAGGAAAGCCTTGGGCAGCTGTGCTCCAAGTATCAAGCCGATCGGGTTACTATAATGGGTATTCCTGGCCACTAGATGGCTGTGATGAGTCTTTTGGACAAGATCGGGTAGGAGACAACAGTAGAAGAAGAGAGGCTGAGCTAGAGTGTTGAGGGGGAGGGAATGGCTAACTTGGCTAAGGGAGTCAAAAAAGGCTACAGATGGCAAGCAGCTCACGCTTGATCCTTATTTTCAAAGCTCAAAAGCATCGACCAGTGCTCAAGAGCACAGTGATGACGGGGTTAAGTCATATTTGAAGCGGTGACGCGGCCGTTTCGACCACGTCCTAAGGCCCCACCGGCTAGCGATGCTAATAACGTCCTAAGGCCCCACCGGCTAGCGATGCTAACACCGGAGAAAAGTGGTGCACAACCGAGCACGTCTGCACAGATGACGTTTCAGCGGACGATGACGACTACTATGGGTCCGATGCAAGACAGTCTTGGACAGTCTTCCAAAGAACGTGAAGGTAAGCGCTAACATGCTAAGAGATTGCTAGTAAGATTACTTTCCTAACTTTCTCGGGCGATCTGCTAGCAGCGTGTGTAAATGTGCTGATATACACTAGAACATCTATTACCTATACAAACGTGAATGTATATTTTATAGATCGTGCTCACAGCAACGTCCGACCGCTGGTTCTACGACAAAGAAAGGTAAAAAAAAAAAATGTTTTCAATACACCGCAACAATAAAAGGAAAGTCTTTCGATAGTATTGTAATTGTATATGTTTCTTTCAGCTCCTACCCAAAGTGACCCTTCTCACAGTGAGCAGAACAAAGGTAAAAAGAAAAAAAAAAAGATTCTCCACAGCACTAATAAAATATTTGATGGTAAACGTCTTCTATAATTTACAGAATGTGCATCAACCAATACATCCAAGAAAAAAAGGTAAACATGCACACACACATTGTATCACAGTGCTCTAAAATAATATATGATATTGAAATGTATATTTGCAGATCCCAAAGTCTGGCTGGCATGAAGTTGATGAATTCGGCTGGCAGCCAACCATCTTCCCCTTTGCTGCAAAACCAGGACCAAGGGATGCTGCAGCAGAGCTGAATTCCCACCTGCCAGCTGACATCCTGGAGCTCTTCATCACGGATGAACTTCTCCAGCACATCGTTCATCATACCAACCTCTACGCAAATCAGTCCATGCAGAAGCAGACTGACAAAAACTGTTGCGCACGTGTAAATAGTTTGCAAAGAGTTTTCCAAATTGTTTGTTCGGATTGCTACTGTTGCATGTAAATAAACTGTTATTTTGCAATCAAAATTTTTTTTTCTATTGTTGGGGTAGTGTTTTATAGAAGTTTAGGTGTTTGTAGAATCACTCATGCAAAAAAAAAAGTGCCAAATTCACTAGAGTGCATGAAATAACATCGTTTCGCAAAAAGCTTGATTTCTCCGAATTTTGGAAGAAAATAGAGGATTTGGGTGAAACGAAGCTGTTTTCTATTGTTGATTACTGAAGATCCGAATAAGGTAGAAACCAACTTTTTTTTTTTTTTTTTAGATGAAAGATGAGACTTCAATCTTTCATTTGGTAGTATCCGCGTTTCCATAGTCCTAACACAACATTTTCTGTGGAGCTTGAAAGATCGGTAAAATTCTGTAAATCAGCTGGCAGTATGGGGTTACCTTTTCCGAAAATGGCTGGCAGTCAAAGAGTTAAATATAAGGTGCTTGAGGCAAACCTTATGTTCTTCTTTACCTTGAAGATAATTATTGTGTATTTGGAAGTGTTCATCATTTGAATGCGTTTTTAGCGACTACAAATTGCTTTAGAATATTATTGATCGAATTTTGTTGGTGAAATTTGAAATTTACTGTTTTATTTTGTTATATACATGCAACACTCAATTATGGGGCAATACTTTTTTTTTTTTTTTTTTTTTTTTGTATTTGACTGCTTTATGGGCTGGACCTTAAAGTCCGAACGAGGAGCAAAGTGTCTTTGAAAGGAAATAGCAGCAGTGAAGAATGACAGGTGAGTGTAGAATCACGATCAGTCGGAAAGTCAAACACATAACCTTGACATTTAGGCCCATGCTGCCGAAAACCCCGTCGGGGCCACAGACGGAAGCCAGAGGGCCTGATATCTTGTGAGACGGACTACGTTAAGGGCTAACCTATTACTCGTGTTGTTGCTGGCTGTCTCTGAGCTGCCATCCCCTGCCTAATAATGTCTTCTGATACGTGTCTGTTAAGTAAATACGCTGAAGCGCACAAAGCGCCACCCATCCCCGCACGAGTATGGAAACACGTGCAGACCTCAGTCCATCTCCTCCTTTCTCCTTGGCCGCAGGGATCCAGTTACACCTGCTTGCACATCGTCTAGCAATTAGGAGCAATCTGCTTCAAATCATTTCACGTTCAAGGTCTCTACCACCTGTAGCGACGGGAGACAGACATTTGTAGAACTCTAGAGACCTCTTCAATAACGCTTGAGAAAAACAAAGGTGGCACAGTCCTGTGTTTGACACCCTTAACATACGCCCACTTACTGTTTTCTCTCTACTTTTATTCATCCACACTCTGGCTCTTTAATCACTTTTCTGCTTGGTATTCAACAAGTATGATGTACAGTATATCACAGTTGAATTAAACGTGATAATGCGCAATGCATGCTATCCATGCCTGTTGGCTGTTTAGAGTTTTTGATTGTTGGTGTTTGTGTGCCAAAGAGCTGGTCTGCTTTTTGTTGTGGGGTGCGATTGCAGGGGGCGGGGGTGTGTGTGATGTGCTGAATCCAGCTGAGAACTAACATGACTGTGTGGCAATGCTCTGAGCTGGGATTTGTAAGACACCCAGAGCTGGCTTTAGCAGCAGGAAACCCCAAAGCCTGTAAATAATCCACATGTGTAGACAGCACATAAAGACATCCAGTACTTAGCAGTTTTCTTATCACAGCTTGATGGCCCCAGGGACAAAAGAGATGCTCCTCCCTTTAATCACTAATATAGTGTGAAAAGTAGATGCGGATAATATTTTAGCACATATGAAATTGATAAAATAAAAGAGTCTGTGTTGCTGATAAAGTTTGGCATGTGCTGCAGGTTGTTTTCTAATCAAAAGCCCCTGTAGGATTCACTCCCTCAGTTTTATGTGAATTTGTCCCCCACCCCCAACGTGTGTATTAGGTTTACAGCTATTGTTTTGGATGTTAAACAATAATGTGCACACATTTCAAACAATAGCCACCTACACAATAGTAAAAGTATTTATGTGGGTCAATATTTGCCTTGACGCTTCAGTTTTCAGGTGAACCTGCTTAACTGACTTGCATAGTTCTCTTGTTGCCTACATTTGTTGCTTCAATCAAACCATTATAATGTCCAGACAAGGAAAAAAAAAAAAAAAAAAAAGCTCTACTTTTTAGGTGCGATAGATGACTTGTGCCTGTCAACACTTCACTTGATCACATTTGGCCAAAGCAGTTATCAGAATGGAGTGGTCTCTCAAATGAGCGATATCTCTGAATGGGAGATCAAAAGAAAATAGATTCCAGAGCGCACGTAAGGAGGGGAAACTTTAAAGTATTGGACTGGGTGCTATGTAAACATGCAGAAGCAGTTCACTGCAGTTTTCTAGGCTAACATTAGGCCTCTGTAAGGTCTGTCTTTTTAATATACAAGCTTGACAGCAACAGTCCTAAAGGTGAAACGCACAAGTTCCAGTAAAAAAGAAACATTTGCTGCCTTTCTTGCCTTTTAAAAGTCTCATTCTGTTATAACCCAGAAGAACTAGTTTTGTGCCATCAGGCAGCAATTTGATTTTAATTTGCCAAAGTCAAGATGATCATGACTCTATTTTCAATTGTGTGATCACATAATTATTGTCCTTGCTATAATTAGAAGAATGATTTCATATAAGCGTTGACATGAATAGAATGAGGCAGATAATCTTTCTAACACCCTGCGAAATTGTTTTTGCTAAATTGATATGTTCCTGAGGCAGGTTGAGGCGTTACCTTTTTTCAGAGCTGCCAAATGTTACGGATCATCCGCATTTTGTTACGGAAATCACTGAATGCTACGCTAACACATTTATATATGTGCGTGTATATATATATATATATATATATATATATATATATATATATATATATATATATATATATATATATATATATATATATATATATTAGGGGTGTTAAAAAAATCGATTCGGCGATATATCGCGATACTACATCGCGCGATTCTCGAATCGATTCAACAATAGGCAAAATCGATTTTTTTTAATTTTTTTATTTTTTTTATTTTTTATTTTTTTTTTTTAGGATTCACACCTTAAGCATGGAAGAATGTTATATGAACGGAACATTAAGCCTTAATATTTTATTTTAATGCTGTTTAAACATGAAACAGATTACAACCTCTATAAGACTGAAATTTCAGATAAATAAATAATACATTTTCATATAAATCTTACACTCTACAAGCTTACTGATAAGTATTTTCTAAATTTGAATGAAAAAAAATCGCAACAATCGACTTATAAATTCGTATCGGGATTAATCGGTATCGAATCGAATCGTGACCTGTGAATCGTGATACGAATCGAATCGTCAGGTACGAGGCAATTCACACCCCTAATATATATATATATATATATATATATATATATATATATATATATATATATATATATATATATATATATGTATATGTATGGGGCGGCACGGTGGATGACTGGTTAGCACGTAATTGGGCTCTCCGACCTGTCCCTAGGTGTGCTTGTAAGTGCGAATGGTTGTTCGTCTATGTGTGCCCTGCGATTGGCTGGCAACCAGTCCAGGGTGTACCTCGCCTACTGCCCAAAGCCAGCGGAGATAGGCTCCAACCGCCCAAGTGTTTAATTGTTGTGTTTAATTTAAAGTGTTTAATTCCAGTAATGTAAAATAAGAAAAAAATTAATTAACTTAAAACCATCCATCTTCTCGACCGTTTATTCCGCACAAGGGTCACAGGGGGCGCTGGAGCCTATCTCAGATGGCTCTGGGCAGTAGGCGGGCTACACCCTGGACTGGTTGCCAGCCAATCGCAGGGCACACAGAGACGAACAACCATCCACACTCACAAGCACACCTAGGGACAATTCGTAGCGCCCAATCAACCTGCCATTCATGTCTTTGGGATGTGAGAGGAGACCGGAGTGCCCGGAAAAGACCCACGCAGGCACGGGGAGAACATGCAAACTCCACCCAGGAAGGCCGGAGCCTGGACTCGAACCTGAGTCCTCAAAACTGGGAGGCGGACGTGCTAACTACTCATCCACCGTGCCGCCCTAACTTAAATCCAAACAACAGATTGAAAGCAACACACAAGCAACCAGACTAAACTCACTGACATGGGGACATGACAACCGGCAGCAACAAGAAACAGATCATGACGATCACATCATATATCCTTGCTACTTTTAATATAGTCTTGGTCTATCTGGACAGCAGGGTCAACTACATATTATGTTGTATGATTGAGCCACGGAGGAAGTTCTAAGCCATTTTATATTTTCAGGAAGACTTCCCATAAATGTATTTCTTTATCCATTACTGTCTGAACTTTCCATCATATCCTGTTGACTCAACTCTTTGTTCCAACACACTCAGTTGTAAACCCACACACAGTCTCTAACACGCACACAACACACCCCGACACGCGCACACGCACACAGGACGGCTCACTGCATTTGTCATCACGTACAGTGGAAAAGAAAACATGTTGACATCCGAAATAAAGCACATATTTGGCATTGGAACAATTCCAATTATTGGCAAGTTTGATACATTTTGATATCACTATATTATGTGACGGTAACAAAGCAACTCTTCTACTAATATAGACAAGTAATGGTTGGCACACCGCTTTGCTTCTTCATAAATTAAACATGTTAAAGTGTTGTCTGACATCACACAGTTATCTCGTTTTTTTTCATCTTGCAACAGTCACATGCATGGCACCATCTTCTGACACATCACATGCTGGAACACCACATTTATTACAATATTGCTCCATTAATTAAAGAGGGGACTGATAGATTTTCCATCTTTGAGATGAGCAATGTGCCCCTGACTGTTTGTTTCATTGTGGGAGCAATCATCTGAGAATCGTGGAAAGAATGAAGCTGGTTATTTACCCAGATGGTTTACTGGTGGAGGTGTGAGACTGGCCAGCTCGCTGTGGGAACACAACGCTTGCTTTTCTTGGTATCGCTGACCGTTTTCAAGACCACAGTATTTTTTTCCCCCCAGCACTCAGCTTTGTTTGCTCTGGATGGCATGTTTGATTATTTATCGTAAGGGAAAAGGGAGTAGCTGGAGCAATAAACATGTGACTTCACCATATTTTGTTTTCCACTGAGAAGGCTGTGTCCCTTTTACAGATATTTGAAGCAGTCATAAAGCTGTTTATTTGCTTTCTTGATTGGAGTTTGGCAGAGCTCAAGGAGAGCCAAAAGCACTGATAACCATCAAACAATAGAAAATGCTCTAAATTGAACATCTCTCTGGATACTCTTTTGTTTGTGTTTTGTCATCCGATCTTTGTTTGCACCAACTTTACCTCCACTAAATGATATCATGGAGAGTATCAAGCAATGGTCTACAATGTTTATTAGTTTATCAGAAGAGAAGGCATCCACTCTGAAAATGGGCATAGGCGTGCTCTCTAGGGGCATATTACTATTTGACACTTTTCTGTTGGACTTCATAAAAAAATCATTTAACCTATTTTCTCTTTCAGACTCTTCAAGTAGCTGGGCAGTTACTTCTGCTGCAGCAGTTTCAACAAAACACTGGCTCCAAATCCCCCAAAGCAAGCAACAAGGACCAAAGGTTACAGGTACTGTAAAATGTTTTCTTTTTGCTACTAGCTCTTTAATGCAGATGTTTATTAGTGTATTCAGCCATTGGACTTTGGGTTTCTAAAATTAAAAGCAAATTGTAAGCTAAAGTTTTGTGATGCTATACGTTAAATAATGCATTTTTATTTGTGCTGTCAAAGTTTACGCGTTAACTCATCGATTAATCACAAAAAAATATCTCATTAATCGTGTATTATTGTGCAATGTAAAGTAAAGCATTTAATAAATGTTTGCGTTTGACATTCAGAATATTTATTCATTTTAAATTATTGGGGTCTTTTTTTTCATTTTAAATTATGCAAGTAATTAACTGATTAGAAAAAGAGGAGGATGAGAGTGTGCAGTGGATCAAAAAATGTTGATGACGTCCTCATAACATTAAATGTTGAAAGAAATAATACATAAGTGCTCTTCCAGTTTGGCGGGCAAAAAAATAATGATTTAAAAAAAGGCTTTTTAATTAAGCGATTGATCGTGATAATCAAAATTCTAAGATGTGATTAATTTGATTTAAAAATGTAATCGTTTGACAGATCTAATTTTTATACACAAAACTAAAAATTGGACAAGGGCGATATGTTTTTTTTTTCAGGGCCAATATCGATTACATTGGGGGGGAAATTTGAAAAAGAAAATGTGGTGTTAGATTTTTATGCTGACTTAAATTAAAATTGGCATGCTGATTCCAAAATTGCAGTCAGTCTTTTTCTAGCACGTTAACAGGCCAACTCATTCGGCTGTAAAACGCCATTATGTAAAAGAAGACCACTGTGGAAAAGGACATTATGAAATAAAAACTGACTTTGTAAAACAACGTTTTCTTATCTTATAAAACCTTGAAAATAAATTAAATGTCATTATTTTTAAAAAAGTATGATGTTGTTAAAATAATCATTATGAAATATTTAATCAAAATAAAATATTTGTTACACATTAAAGAATAGCATAACACTTTTCATAATAATACTAACACCTCATTTTAAAATTTTATGTCCACATTACATAATTGTCTGTTATTTATCAAAAGGATAGTTATTTCAAAAAGGCCTTTTTATTTATTGAATTTTGACACTTTTGGGCTTCCATATCTGGCGGCCGACATTTGTGCTAAAAATAGCTTTGACGTGGATGATAAACATTGCTGCTACCTAGGTACAGTTCATTAGCAAGTAAACAGACTTACCAGCACTTGAATGCTACTTCTTTGCTCACCATTCTGTCCCGGCTGGCGTGTTGTTGCGCTCGGGGTGACAATAGAGAGGACGCTGTGTGTGACGTAGCCCGTACTCGAAGCCGATTGGCTGACGCGAGGCGAAAAGCGAAAAAAATTCAATTTGTTTAACTTTGGCGAATATGCGTTTGTGCGGATTTTCGTCACGAATGTGCGGATTTTCGCTGCTGCGCACCGCGTCCCAGCGCGCGAAACACATCCTCCGCGCCGCCCCACACACTTTTGTTCCGTTGCGTGCACATGCGAACTCCATTGACTACAATGCAAACGCGCCGCCGAAACACCTTCCCCCGCTTTTGGTGAAAATGCAGCATGAGAGGTGCATCTTCTTCACTTGGATGAGGGAATCATTTGTTTATATCGGTGTGAAATTGCGAACAACTTCAGGGCATGTTTGGTGATTAATAGGGAGGCCCTGTTCTTTGTGCATGTATATATAATATTTAATACCCTGACTGTCCCATTTTGGGCCCTTTTTAATGAGCCATTATAGCAGCTCGGTCTAATGTCAGGTTGTGAAAAAGCTTCTTTGTTGTGCAGATGTCTTCAGAGTTGCTCCCGAGGATGAAATATGACTGCGATGACCTTTCAGTTGTGTGCATATTTGTCAGGATTCAAATAAGTTAAGGAGATCAAACCAAACAGTTTTCCCAACCTGGCAGGGAATTGTGCTTCAGAGGTCAACAGAGGGGACTACAATCGCAAATTCCTGCATACAGCCAGTTGTTGGTACATAGTGAAGTACTTGGCCATCTTCTGCAGACAAAGACAAAATTAGAATTCTAATTTATTAATGTATACAGAGAGCTTGCCCAAGCTGTCACTCAGCTTTTGAAAAGAGAGTTGCCCGCCACCCCACCCCACCCCACCCCACCCCGCTCATGCCCACTTGGTGTGAAAAGAGCACAGACTTGCTGTAGTATCTTTACTAACACCATAAATTGCCTGATGTCCATTGTTCTGTTTTACTGGGTTAAATTTGCTGCAATGCAAATGCCACACGTCCAGAGGGTGTTTATCTCGGAATTACATGTTCTGTTAATTAAACAAATCCCAGTCCCGCACAATTATAGCCTAGCATTCATACACAGAATATGAACATGCGTTGTGAGGACATGTCATTTTATATGATGAGGGTCTCAGATTGCAGCATGACTCACTGACTCTACTGTCCTCTTTAAAAAATAAGCCGGTGCTGCAATCACTGGGAACGTTCACTAGCTCCATTATACACCCTGAATAACGATTTGCTTTTGGGCCATACTTGTTAATAAAAGGCAAGATCCAGCAGTTATTAGGCTGTGTAGTATACCCCATAAAAACACCTGATCTGTGGTAAAGGCTCTGCTCATCTCAGTGCTCTTCCCATTAGGCACAAGGAGATGCGCATAGAGACTTTTAACTCATTTGGAGACGGAACTTTACTGGCTCACTTTTCAATTCACTCTTATTCAAGTCAAAAATAAAGAAGTTCAGTGTACACACATCGGAAATGAAGCGACTTCACAGAAGCGGTAGTGGTAGTAACAGGACTCTGAGCCCTTGATTTACATTAAATAGCTCTTTTCAGGGTGCCCCCACACGCACAACCCCTCAACCCTTTGCTGCCTCTGGATAAAAGACGCCTCTGCTTTATACTCTCTTGCCTTGAGGCACCTGAATCATCCTTGATATAAAAACAGCTTCCTTGCACGCTGCATGGAGTGCAGCAAAGCATACTTGACTGGTCGAAAAGCCAGCGAATTACATTGGCAGGATGACACGTGTAATTAAAAGCACCCATGTCACTTTTACCTTTAACACTTCACACCTACAGTGACACAACGCTGAGAGCCAGCAACTCCCACCCCGCTAATTACCATTATCAGTGAAATGGTCGGGTTTGACTCATTAGTTCCATATGCATTTAATTAGAAGCCGGCTGAAATTGGATTTAACTTATTACTTTTTCATGGATCACTTTCTTGTCATCACTTCAAATTGGATTGCAGCCCCAGGTAACTAATTATGCCAGCCCTAGGATCAGGAATAGAGAAATAGGTAATTAGGAACAACACTGTCGGACCCTTGCTGATAGTCCACCGGCATCAAAGAAGGGAGGTACAGCTAGTTTGTGTCATTGCTCATCATTCAAGCCAACTACATTTCAATGCAAGGGATCCGAGGGAAGGCATCAACCTCCTGTAGGGGGATTAAGCAGTCTTCAACTCGGCTTGAAGATGTTATGCCAACATGATGTCTTTGCTACCCGTTTGATGGCCAGATTAGATTTCTCTGTTAGACAGGATTGGCCGGCATTATTCATGTCATTGGCGCAGCGATTGGTCGGCCAGCAGCCAGATAATGTTCCCTGTGCAGACTTTACTCCGAGGTGGATACATTTGGAATGAAATATACATACAACTCAAGAAATGAAGCATGAGCACAAGGCAGTTTTGAGTTGCATCATAGCAGAAGTAGTTTGCTTCCTTGAGAAAAGTGAACTTTATGTGCTTTTGTGGACTTTCATCTTAATGTGTCGATCGTCTTATCAGGTATTGGAATCTAAATTAATATATTTTTTAAATGGTGTATCTTCTACTTTGGAAGAAGGTACTATTTTGTTTTCTATCCACCCTCCCTTCTATTTACTCCTTTTGCTGTCTTTCTCTCTCCCTTGGTATTTGAATACCATTGTTGTACTGTCTCACTGAGGGTATCTCCAGGTCAAAAGATAATGTCTTCTGAATAAAGTGGATGAAAGCCCCTTAAGTTGTTGTGTGGCCCTAGAACGCCCCCATTCAACTGCATGCGCTTTCTGCATCTTTCATTTGTGGTCTTTTAGGCGTAAGCGTGATGTGACACAATCCATGGGCCAATCCTCTTACTGACAGGACGAGGAGGAGCTGCCGGCTTTCTTTCTTTTCGTCTCCTACTGTTTTTACAATAGGCCCATGGCATTGTCCTGACACATGTATACCACAGCGCACCAATCTGTAAGTCA
Source organism: Festucalex cinctus (assembly GCF_051991245.1). Taxonomy (NCBI): domain Eukaryota; kingdom Metazoa; phylum Chordata; class Actinopteri; order Syngnathiformes; family Syngnathidae; genus Festucalex; species Festucalex cinctus. The sequence continues at coordinate 4,333,718 of NC_135418.1, read as the reverse complement.
TTAGAGCACTAGGCCAGGCCTGTCAGCTGGAGCCCTGCCAGTGCTGCAGGGTGATCTGAGACAGCATTATGAGGTGTTTCTGTAACTAAGTCAGCCAGTAGCCCAGAGTGTCAAAGTAGTTGTTGCAAAGTGCAGCGAGCATGAGAATATATGATCACAGTTACTTGTTGCGGTCTTTGGCCCCGTCCACACGGAAATGGAGCCGACCTTTTACTTGTTCATCAAAAAGTTACCCTTAAACGTGGAATAGTTCTAATAAATGTGTGTCCATGTCAAGATGCAGAATATATATATACATATGTATACTGTAAAATCACATTAATAATACTCATTAGTTGACAAAAAAGGAGCCCAATAGGGGGTTTAAGTGGCAATTTTTCCACATTGTTTAGACATTTACCAGTACCTAGGGAGTATCTAAGGGTTGTCTTAAAAAGAAAAAAGCTGAATCCCTGATTTATAGGATATTTCAACTTAATGTGATTTAAAGCAATGTCAATAAATAAATATTAGCTTACTAAAATGACTAAAACAGCGTGCAGTGCAAGAATAAGATTTTTGAAAGCATAATTTGAAAAATACCTTGAAGCACCTTAAAGCTACTGAATGCAGAACATTCAGTTTCAAATCACTACTGCCACTTGTGACCGAAAAGTTAAACTGCACATTCCCTTCTCACGTACTCAATGCACACGTCACATCCACACACAGAGGGCGGGAAATTCAAACCTTAATCCTGCCTGAAAACTATTGGCCAGAGGCTTGCAGCAGTAGCTATTGTAAACAACGAAGGTGTTAATCAACTAACTAGAAGATGTTTCGGTCATAAATGGTCAAGTAAAAAAGCTATTGTAAAGATATTTTTGGCCAAATTGTTGCATAGAGCAACTTTAATCATAGTTATGGGAAAAGAACATAGTTTTTAAGATGGATTTTAAAACATTTACACTTTGTTGGTCTATTATGAAACTTCATTCATTAATATTATTCACTCTAATATGATACCAGTAGATCGGGAGGCCATATTATACACAAGTCCAGAGAAAACTGCATTTTAAGGGTAATTTTGTATTATACATGGGTGTATGTTATTTGCTGGATTTTTAAGGTATTTGCCAGGCCTGAAGTGACGCTGTTGCTGCCATAGGAAGTCACCAAAAACAGAGAATAAGTAAGCCTATGAAAGGTAAACATATTGACAACAATGGTGGAGAATACGAAGTACACGTTTGTGTGGACTGATGACAAAATATGAACTTCTACTTCGGAATAAAAGCCCAGATCACCTGCAACCTCTAACATGGTAATCTGCCAATGTTTTTGCATATGTTGGCTGTATTCGCACACGGAACTCGGATGCACGTTATAATTTCAGAAAAGATGTGCTCGCATGGAAATGCAAGGGCAGAATTTCGAGATCTGTCCACTCAGATTGGACAAAGTTTAAAAATGGATCACTTTCAGGTTTCCAAAACGCTGACTCTGTGTGGAAGAAATATCAAAACAATAAAAACACTTTTGCATAATTACTTTCATACATTTCCGTGTGAATGGGGTTGAAGGCTACATTTAGATGATGACGATCTGAACAGAAGACACACAAGAGGCATCTCGTCTCCACTTTTTATTTAGCATTTTAATGAGCGTTTATCAGATAAAATGTGCGTGCATACGGTGACGCAAGATTTTGTGGAATTCTATGTGATGTTCAACGGGTGTCTAGGTTGTGCTGTGATGTAACGCTGCCATGTCCGTGTGCACACGTTGAATTTCCCTTTGTCTCTGATCTGTGTTCTACGTGAATCATCTGCACCGCAAAAAACAAAATGATATTCCTCTCTTCAGTAATAGTAGAGGAACAGAGTCTGTAAAATTGTTGGAAGGACTCCTGTTGTGTTATTAAAGCAGCCCGAACAGCTTGAAGGGCCAACGGATGGATATAGTCAGACATGACGCAAGCTGGGATAGGCTCCAGCACCCCCGTGACCCTTGTGAAGAATAAGCGGTTAAGAAAATGGATGGATGGATGGATGAACAGTATATGTCAAGAAAACACTAAAATAACTAGAGCTGCGAGCAGCTATAAAGGGCCCTCGCAGCCCAGGCCACGTTGGGGTACTTGCACGTCGGGGTACTGGCATGTTGGGGTACTGTCAAATAGGACAAGGACCATCTAAAATATTTTTGACAAGCCTTGTGTGTGCAAAGTTTTATCAAAAGGCCAAAGATGGTGTGCAATTCCCAAAATAAATTCAAAATGGCGGACTTCCTTTTAGGTTTAGCATACGGCTACAGAATACTTTTTGTAGGTCTTAAGCTAATAGGTATGCCTCCCAGTTTTCACAAATCTAGGTCAAGTCATCTTTAGTTGTGTATCGCTTGAATCATACAATTGGAAATGCTCCATAAAAATGCATAGAGGGCGCTATTGAGCACAACGTTGGGTTACTTGCACGTTAGGGTACTGGCACGTTAGGGTACTGTTACATGGAACAAGGACCATTTAAAATGTTAGTTTTTTCCATGCCTTGTCTGTGCAAAGTTTAATGAACTTAATGAATGTACTGGCACATTGGAAGCAGAATTTCTTTGAAAATGGCATGATAAACCATTACGTGGATTTTTTATTTTTTTTTGCCAGGTAAGATGAGTGTGTCACGCTCAATGGTTTTTGGTGATTGTTAAGATCTGCAAAAATTAGCGTCTTTTTTTATTTGTAGGCAATGAGTTGCCCTGATTGTTTTTTTTTTTTTTTTTTCAAAAGTACATATACACATCATCGCTCATACTCATCGCACAATGTTGCTTTCATTGTCCAGAGAGGTGATCAAAAAAAATGAAAGTCCATATGTTTGGATCGGTCTGATGCCAGTGAACATATTGAGTGGTGGAAAGGAAAAGAATATTCATAAATGACTTAGTTATCACACTTACAATGAGTTTACAGTTTTTATAAAAATACCGTAAGTGAGGCTTTTTTTTTTTTTTTTTGCCTCAAGGACTAGGTGGCGCTGTATTTATAACTGAATTTTTTCATAGAGATACCTTCAGGCCTTGACTATAAATATACATTTCAAGCATGGGATTTTTTGGAGCATGTACCTGGGAGTTATTAAGCATATCCTTCATTCACGATATTGCTTTTAATGTCCATGGAGGCTATCAAAAATCAACAAAACTAAATAACAAAAATGTGTATGTTTGGTTAGGTCTGATGCAGTGAACATTTTGAGTGGTGGAAAGTAAAAGAATATTCATAAATGACTTAGTTATAACACTTAGAATGAGTTTACATTTTTTGTAAAAATACCGTAAGTGGGGTATTTTTTTTTTCATGCCTCAAGGGCTAGGTGGCGCTGCATATATAACTGAATGTTGTCATAGAGATAGCTTCAGGCCTTGACTATAAACATACATGTCAAGTTTTGGATTTTTTGGAGCATGTACCGGGGAGTTATTAAGCATATCCTTTTTCATTGCGAAACACAAAATTTGATGCTCCGCCCTCATCATATAGTATTTTGAAAAGTCAAGATTTTTCCCACTGTCTTTGGCTCAGGTCTTGACATGGTCCAGGTCAAGTGTGAAGTCAATCGGATGAAACGTGTAGGAGAAGTGGGCAAAAGTATGCTTCCTGTAAATGTGCTAAAATCGTAAAAAAATGGGACATTCAAAAATTTGTAGCTCGCTTCCTGTTCATTTTAGCACATGGGTCCAAGGGACTTTTTTGTAGGTCTTGGGCTCCCTGATACACCTAAAAATTTTCGTAGATCTTGCTTAAACGTACAGCCGGGGCTGCTTCATTAAAATTTTCTAGGGGGCGCTATTGAGTCTTTTGTAAAAATAGCACAATCCAGGATAAAATATCGCTCATTTTGCCAGGCCAGATGTGTGTGCCAAGTTTCATGCGTTTCTGTGCCAGTTTAGGCCCTCAAAATTGGTGTTGTTTTCTTGGCGAACAGCGCTTAGCCACGCCCAGAGCGATTCGCGAAAACTCACAAACTTCGTGTTGTGACATCATGAAGACCGAAACCCTCATCTGAGCAAAAATGAGGTAGGTGCAGTTAATGTGGTTGGAGAAAAACATTGAAGGAAAATCGTAAGAAAAAAAATTGCCAGTAGGTGGCGCTAACAGTAAGATGAAATATAAGTTCGTATACGTCTTAAGGGCTGGACTCTCATCAAACGTGTGAAATTTTGAGAAGATAGGATCATCTGGGTCAAGTTAAAGCAGCTTTTATTGCCACGAAAAATTACCAGAATTTGCGGCACCGTAGCGGCCACACCCTTTGGCGAAAAGTTACAATATTAGGTGTGGGGCGTGATCAACATGTTAAGGCGTTTCTGACTAATTTTCAACTCTATCCCTTCAACGAGCTCGGCACAGTAGCTGAAAACGTAAAGTGTGACATTTATTATTACCACTAGGTGGCGCTATATGTATAACCGAATTTTATCGTATATATGTTTTCAGGCCATGACTATTAAGTTGCATGAGAAGTTTGAGATTTTTTGGAGCTTGTACATGGGAGTTATTAAGCATTTTGTCTTTCTGGAAAAATGAAATTTTGAATGCAATATTTGATGCCCCGCCCCCGTCATATAGTATTCCGAAAAGTCAAGATTTTTGGCCCACTTGTTGTCTTAGGTCTTGAGATGATACATGCCAAGTTTGAAGTCAATTGAATGAAAAATGTTTGCAAAGGGGGGAAAAGCATGACCACAGTGAATGTGCCAAAATGTGCCAAAATTGGACATTAAAAAATTCATAGCTCACTCCCTGTACATTTTAGGAAATGGCTTCCACTGACTTTTTTGTGCGTCTCGGAGTGCTACACGTGCCTGCCAATTTTCGTAGCTCTAGGTCAAACAGGCCGGGATTGGTCTTTATTTTTCTACACTAGGTGGCGCTATAGAGTCGCGTTGTTATGACAACTTCATAATATCAAATTTTTCGCCGGGCACGAAGAGATTGAAAAGTTTGGTGAGTTTTTGTAAATGTTTAGGTCCTCAAAAATGCGATTGTTTTCGGAGAAGAAGAAGAAGAAGAAGAAGAAGAAGAAGAAGAAGAAGAAGAAGAAGAAGAAGAATTCTTAGAAAAACAAGAGGGACCTCGCAGCGGTCGCTGCTCGGGCCCTAATAACTAGAGCTGCGAGCAGCTATAAAGGGCACTCGCAGCCCGGACCACGTTGGGGTACTTGCACGTTGGGGTACTCGCACATTGGGGTACTGGCACATTAGGAGCAAAATTTCTTTGCACATGGCATGATAAACCTTTACATGTGGATTTTTTTGCCAGGTCTTATGTGTGTGTCAAGCTCAATGGGTCTTGGTGATTGTTAAGATCTGCAAAAATCAGCGTCTTTTTTTATTTTTTGGGAATGAGTTGACCTGATTGGTATTTTTTCCAAAAGTATATATACCCATCATCGCTCGTACTCATTGCACGATGTTGCTTTTATTGTCCATAGAGGCTATAAAAAATAAATAAAACAAAATAAAAAAGTACATATGTTTGGATCGGTCTGATACCAGTGAACATCTTGAGTAGTGGAAAGTAAAAGAATATTCATAAATGACTTAGTTATAACACTTACAACGAGTTCACAAATTTTGTACAAAATACCGTAAGTGGTTTTTTTTTGTTTTTTTTGTTTTTTTATGCCTCAAGGACTAGGTGGCGCTGTATTTATAACTGAATTTTGTTATGTAGCCATTTGCCAAACCAAAGAGGAAGTCCGCTATTTTGATTTTATTTTGGGAATTATACATAATTTTTGGCCTTCTTCATTAAACTTTGCACAGACAAGGCATGGAAAAAACTAACATTTTAAATGGTCCTTGTTCCATGTAACAGTACCCCAACGTGCCAGTACCCTGACGTGCAAGTAACCCAACGTTGTGCTCAATAGCGCCCTCTATGCATTTTTATGGAGCATTTCCAATTGTATGATTCAAGCGATACACAACTAAAGATGACTTGACTTAGATTTGTGAAAACTGGGAGGCATACCTATTAGCTTAAGACCTACAAAAAGTATTCTGTAGCCGTATGCTAAACCTAAAAGGAAAAAGAGCACAATCAACAATAAAATATTGCTCATTTTACCAGGCCAGATGTGTGTGCCAAGTTTCATGAGTTTCTGTGCATGTTTGGACCCTCAAAACTGGCGTTGTTTTCTTGTTGAACAGTGCTTAGCCACGGCCACAGAGATTCGCGAAAACTCACAAACTTCGTGTTGTGACATCATGAAGGCGGCAACCCTCATCTGAGCAAATATGAGGTAGGTCCAGTTAACGTGTTTGGAGAAAAACGTAGAAGAAAATTCGTAAGAAAAAAAAATTCCACTAGGTGGCGATGAAATATAAGTTCGTAGATGTCTTAAGGGCTGGACTCTCATCAAATGTGTGAAATTTTGAGAGGATAGGATCATCTCGGTCAAGTTAATGCAGCTTTTAGTGTCATGAAAAATCTTCAGACTTTGTGGTACCGTAGTGGCCACGCCCTTTGGCGAAAAGTTACAATATTCGGTGTGGGGCATGATCAACATCTTAAGGCTTTTCTGACCAATTTTCAACTGGATCCCTTCAACGAGCTCGTGACAGTAGCTGAAAACGAAAAGTATGACATTTATTGTTACCACTAGGTGGCGCTATATGTACAACCGAATTTTATCATATAGATGTTTTCAGGCCATGACTATTAAGTTGTATGAGAAGTTTGAGATTTTTTTTATCTTGAACATGGGAGTTATTAAGCATTTGCTCTTTCTGGACAAATGAATTTTTAAATGCAATATTTGATGCCCCGCCCCCGTCCCATATGGTATTTCAAAAAGGCAAGACTTTTTGCCCAGTTGTTCTCTCAGGTCTTGAGATGATAAATGCCAAGTTTGAAGTCAATTGGATGAAAATGTTTGCAAAGGGGGAAAAAGCATGACCACAGTGAATGTGCCAAAATAGGCCAAAATTGGACATAAAAAAATTCATAGCTCACTTCCTGTACATTTTAGCTCCATGGTCCCAATAGACTTTTTGGTGCGTCTCGGGGTGCTACACGTGCCTGCCAACTTTCGTCCCTCTTGGTCAAACGTGCCGGGCTTGGTTTTTATTTTTTTACGCTAGGGGGCGCTATAGAGTCGCATAGTTATTACAACGGCAGAATATCAAATTTTTCGCCGGGCCTAAAGAGTGTGCAAAGTTTGGTGAGTTTTCGTAAATATTTAGGTCCTCAAAAATGAGATTGTTTGCGGAGAATAAAGAAAAAGAATAACTAGAGCTGCGAGCAGCTATAAAGGGCCCTCGCAACCTGGGCCACGTTGGGGTACTTGCACGTCGGGGTACTGGCATGTTGGGGTACTGTCAAATAGGACAAGGACCATCTAAAATATTTTTGACAAGCCTTGTGTGTGCAAAGTTTTATCAAAAGGCCAAAGATGGTGTGCAATTCCCAAAATAAATTCAAAATGGCGGACTTCCTTTTAGGTTTAGCATACGGCTACAGAATACTTTTTGTAGGTCTTAAGCTAATAGGTATGCCTCCCAGTTTTCACAAATCTAGGTCAAGTCATCTTTAGTTGTGTATCGCTTGAATCATACAATTGGAAATGCTCCATAAAAATGCATAGAGGGCGCTATTGAGCACAACGTTGGGTTACTTGCACGTTAGGGTACTGGCACGTTAGGGTACTGTTACATGGAACAAGGACCATTTAAAATGTTAGTTTTTTCCATGCCTTGTCTGTGCAAAGTTTAATGAAAAAGGCCAAAAATGATGTATAATTCCCAAAATAAAATCAAAATAGCGGACTTCCTCTTTGGTTTGGCAAATGGCTACATAATACCTTTTTGTAGGTCTTGGGCTGATAGGGCTCTGTCCTAATTTTCACAAATCTAACATAATCATACAATCGTAAATGCTTCATAAAAATGTCTAGAGGGCGCTATTTATTGCAAATTGCACAATAAATCTCTTAAATTTCATGTTCATGACAAGTCTGATGTGTTTGCAAAGTTTCATGAGTTTTCACACATGTATAGATAAAAAAAAAGCAGCACTTGGCAAACAATGCATTGCTAAGGCAACAGCGTGTGACAAAATAAAAGACTTTTGATAACTTTGCATCTTAAACATCTTAAGATGAAACACACCAAGTTTGAAGACAGTCGGATAAATTTTGTAGGAGGAGTTCGAGAAAATATGGCCCCCTATAAAAGGCCCCAAAAAGTGGCTACAAATACCAAAGTAAATCAAAATGTCAGACTTCCTGTTTGGTTTAGCATATGGTTCCAAGAGACTTTTTTTGTACATCGTGGGCTCTTATGTATGCCTCTAAATTATCATAGCACTCGGTGAAACGTACAACCGGGAATGCTTCGTTAAAGAGGAGTTTTTTTAGCTCAAAATGTGATGCCCGGCCCCTGGGGGACTTCCTCTTGGGTTTAGCACATAGCACCAAGAGACTTTTTTGTACATTGTGGGCTGTTACATATGTCTACAAATTTTCGTAGCTCTAGCTGCTTCGTACAACTGGGAATGCTTAATTAACAAGGATTTTTTTCCTTTGCAAAAAGTGCATGCCACGACAACAGCGCGCGACGAAATAAAAAGCTTTCAATAACTTTTCATCTTCAACATCTTAAGATGAGTCACACCAAGTTTGAAGATAATCGGATAAACTCTGTAGGAGGAGTTTGTTAAAATAAGACCCCTATGAAATGGCCAAAAAAATGGCAACACGTTCCAAAGTAAATCAAAATGGTGGACTTTCTGTGAGGTTTAGCATATGGTTCAAAAAGAGTTTTTTGTACCTTGAGGGCTGTTACATATGTCTTTAAATTTTGGTAACTCTAGGTGAAACGTACAGCCCGGCTGTACGTTTCACACAATGCTTCTTTAAGTAAGAATTTTGAAACGCAAAATTTGATGCCCCGCCTCTGGCGGACTTCCTGTTGGGTTTAGCATATGGCACCAACAGACTTTTTTTGTAGATCATAGTCTGTTACATATGTGTACCAATTTTCGTAGCTCTAGGTTAGACGTACAACCGGCAATACTACGTTTAGTAAGAGTTTTGAAACTCTAAATTTGATGCCTCACCCCCGTCATATAGTACGTCAAAAAGTTTTGATTTTTTTACCATGATGTTGTCACAGGTGTTGAGATGGTACAGCCCAAGTTTGAAGTCAATCGGGTTAACCGTGTAGGAGAAGTGGGCAAAAGAATGACCTCTGTATATGTACAAAAATTGGCTAAAATTGGACATTTAAATACTCATACCTCACTTCCTGTCTATTTTAGGGTACACATATCAAAGAGGTTTTTGTTCATCTGGATGTGCTACAGGTGCCACACAATTTTCGTAGCCATAGGACAATCGTAGCGGGACAGGGATCCGTTAAACCTATGTAGGTGGCGCTGTGGAGCCATTTTTCTGTTATCACGTATGGCGACTTTAAAATATCAAATTTTTCGCCAGGCCTGACGTGTGTGTAAAGTTTGGTGAGTTTTCGTTCACGTTTAGTGTCTCAAAAATGTGATTGTTTGCGGAAAAGAATAATAACAAAGAAAAAGAATAACTAGAGCTGCGAGCAGCTATAAAGGGCCCTCGCAACCCGGGCCACGTTGGGGTATTTGCACGTCGGGGTACTGGCAAGTTGGAGTACTGTTTCATAGGAAACCATCTAAATAGTAAACGTTTTTGCCATGCTTTGTGTTTGTAAAGTTTCATGGAAAGGCCAAAAATTGTAAGGACTCAGCTGAGTCGATAACGAATGAATCCCAAAACTGCAGGCTCAGAGGAGGAAAACAATCTCGATTTATTCTTTCTGAAAAACCGATTGCACAAAGCTTGCGCGCAGGCAAGACAACGAAATTTACAGCGGTGCCCTTGCACACAGGCGAGGGACACGGAAGTAACAAAAGACACTTGCAAAAGGCAAGGAGGAATTGGGAAACACAAAACTCCCGCAAAAGGCAGGGAACACGAATGTAACACAAAGCGCTTGCAACTGCAAGGAAAACTAACATAACCAAAATCGCTTGCAAACGGCAAGGAGAACTAACGTAACAAAAAACACTTGCTAACAGCAAGGACTAGAAAAACATAAATCACTTGCGACCGGCAAGGACGACACGAAATGCACACGGACTCAATCAACGCGAGTATAACAACAAAAGGCGACGCGGAAACACACACGTGAATACAAGTAAACTAAAGACGACGGCAGATTCAAAAACTTTTACCAATGGGGAAACGCGGAGAACACTTGGACACGAGGATGAGCAAGTAATAATCCGACAGCTGGCTGTTGCTTGTCGGAGTCCTCTTATAGTCCTGATTGCCAACTCGATGCAGGTGCGGAGCTGGGGAACGCCCCCCTTGTCATTGACACTGAAAACACACACACAAGAGCACAACAGGGCTGAGAACCGAACCATGACAGTACCCCCCCCTTAACGGACGCCCCTTGGCGGACCACCTGGTTTATCCGGGTGCGCAGCATAGAACGTGTCTAACAGGGACGGGTCCAGGATCCAGGAGCGGGGGATCCACTGGCGCTCCTCCGGTCCGTATCCCTCCCAGTCCACCAGGTACTGGAAGCCCCGGCCCCTGCACCTAGAGTCCAAAATTTCTCTCACTGTGTAGACAGGATCCCCATCCACTAACCGGGGAGGAGGCGGAGCTGGCGCGGGAGGATTCAGAGGGCTAGGAGTCACAGGCTTAAGGAGGGAGACGTGGAACACAGGATGCACTTTGAGAGAGGAGGGCAGACGGAGCTTCGCTGTCACAGGGTTAATCATGGCGAGGATTTCGAATGGTCCAATGAAGCGCGGACCCAATTTTTTAGCCCCACCAGCCAGTCGCAGGTCCCGGGAGGAGAGCCAAACCTTGTCCCCAGGTCGGTAAGCTGGCTCCGGCCGCCGCCGGCGATCTGCTATCTCCTTGTTGCGTTCAGCTGTGCGGGACAACGCCGCTCTGGTCTCCCGCCACACCTTGTGGGCCCGGCGTAGGTGCTGCTGAACTGTGGGTAATTCGATGGGGCCTTCTTGTGACGGGAACAGGGGTGGCTGGTAACCATACGCCGCCATGAAGGGTGAATGTCCTGTAGCAGAAGAAGGTAAGGTGTTGGAGGCGTATTCTATCCAGGGTAGATGCGTGAACCAAGATTCGGGGTTGTGCAGACAGACACATCGGAGGGCGGCTTCCAGGTCTTGATTGGCCCTTTCTGTCTGGCCGTTAGTCTGCGGGTGATACCCCGACGACAGGCTGGCTGTGGCTCCCAACAGCTTACAGAATTTCTTCCAGACCTGGGAGATGAACTGCGGCCCACGGTCTGACACCAAGTCCACCGGCAGTCCATGAAGCCTAAATACGTGCCGGACGAGGAGTTGTGCGGTCTCCCAGGATGTAGGCAATTTGGAGAGAGCGACATAATGTGCCAGCTTGGAGAATCGGTCTACCACAGTCATGATCACGGTATTTCCTCTAGAACTAGGGAGGCCCGTGATGAAATCAAGGGCAATATGGGACCACGGTCGCGAAGGGACGGGTAGAGGTCGCAGTAGTCCCGCCGGAGGCTGGTGGGAGGACTTCCCACATGCACAAGCGGTGCAGGCCTTGACAAACTCGGTGATGTCTTTCCTCATCTCCGGCCACCAAAAACGTTGGCCGATGAGGGCGAGAGTCCTATGAATACCCGGATGGCAGGCGACTCTCGAGGTGTGACCCCACTGCAGGACCTCCGCCCGCAAGGGGTCCGGGACAAACAGTCTCTCGTCCGGACAGTCCTCCGGGATGGCGATTCCCTCCAATGCCTCAGTAACCCTCTTCTCCACCTCCCAGCGCACTGCGCCCACAAAACAATGCTCGGGAAGAATGGGTTCCGTCCCAGCCTCGGGAGTAGCCACGTCGTGCATACGGGACAAAGCATCCGGCTTCTGGTTCCGGGAACCTTGGCGATAGTCCACAACAAAGTTGAATCTGGTGAAAAGTAGGGCCCAGCGTGCCTGTCTGGAATTGAGTCTCTTCGCTGACCGAAGGTACGCCAAGTTCTTATGATCTGTCAGTACTTGGAACGGTTCCTTCGCGCCCTCCAGCCAGTGTCTCCATTCTTGTAGTGCCAGGACGATCGCCAGTAACTCCCGATTCCCCACGTCGTAGTTGCGCTCCGCTGGGCTTAGTCGCCTGGAGAAGAAGGCGCAGGGGTGGAGCTTCCCGTCTTCTGGCGACCGCTGGGACAGGACCGCCCCCGCTCCTGAATCCGACGCGTCAACCTCGACCACAAAGGGAATATCAGTATTAGAGTGGAGCAATACGGGTGGATTTATGAACAACTGCTTAAGTTCTGTGAAGGCCGCTTCGGCGCTCGGGGTCCACCTAAACGGAACCTTACTCGACGTTAACCTGGTAAGAGGGGCGGCCCGGAGACTATAGTTCCTAATAAACCGGCGATAAAAGTTGGCGAAGCCCAAAAACCTTTGCAACTGCTTACGTGTCGTGGGACTCGGCCACTCGACCACCGCCTGTGTCTTGATTGGGTCTGCTCGCAGCTGCCCCCCCTCAATAATAAAGCCCAAGAACTGAACCGACTTGGAATGAAACTCGCATTTCTCCGCTTTGACATATAGTCGATTCTCCAAAAGGCGCTGGAGCACCAGGCGAACATGTTGTCGGTGCTCCTGCTCGTCTCGCGAGAAGATTAGAATGTCATCCAAATACACAAAACAGAAAACATTCAACATGTCCCGGAGGACATCGTTAATTAGGCATTGGAACACCGCGGGCGCATTCGTTAACCCGAAAGGCATGACGCAATACTCAAAATGACCAAGGGGAGTCTTGAACGCGGTCTTCCATTCATCTCCCTTTCGGATGCGTACTAAGTGGTACGCACTGCGTAAATCTAACTTCGAAAAGATTCGGGCAGACTGTAACGGAGCGAAGGCCGAGTCCAACAGTGGAAGCGGGTACTTATTTTTAACTGTTATCTCATTCAATCCCCGATAGTCAACACAGGGACGAAGTGTCTTATCTTTCTTTTCTATGAAAAAGAACCCCGCCCCCACGGGTGATTTAGACGGACGGATCTGACCACTGGCCAGCGAACTCGAAATATATTCCCGGAGGGCTTCTTGTTCCGGCTGAGATACTTGATACAGGCGAGAACTCGGTAGTGTCGCATTGGGTATCAGCTCAATCGCACAATCGTAAGGTCTATGGGGCGGCAATGCCTGGGCACGGTCCTTACTAAACACCTTTCCTAAGTCATGGTATTCCTTAGGAACCTGATCGAGGCAAATTGCTTCGGGAACCGGTCCTACGGACACCGTGGTGGTCCCTTCAGCCGACCTCAAACAGTGGGCGTGGCAGAAGGGACTCCAGTTCTCCAACGCGGGCTTCTCCCAATTGATATCGGGGTTATGCGTCTTTAGCCAAGGGAGCCCCAATACTAGCGGAGCTGCACGGGAGGGCATCACGAAAAAACTCCTTCTCTCAACATGATTTCCCGAAAGTCTCAATGTTAGTGGCCCGGTAACATGTCGGACCTGTGCTAGTAACCGCCCATCTAGGTCGAACACCTCCTTAACCTTCTCTAACGGTTCTACCGGGCTTCCCAACGCCTCTACCACACCTGGATCAACGAAGCAATCGTCGGCGCCAGAATCAATGAGTGCCTTAATCTTAAAATTCATCCCGTGGTCAGACAACTCCCCCGACAATTCTAACCGTCTAATCTCACAACTCGCCCTCCTCGAAGGGCAGGGTTCGGTTCCCCCCGGTAGGTGCTTACCCTGGTTCGAGTCTGTTCCGGACTCCTGGGTCTCATTGGTCCGTCCTCCGAGTCGGGTGGTCGGTTGCGTCCGGCGTGGTGGCTTCGCCGGGCAGGCAGCCACCCGATGCCCAGGTTGGCCGCAGTAAAGACAGGCTCCCGTGACCCATCGACGGCGGCGCTCCTCGGGAGGCAGGCGTCCTCCTCCGACCTGCATGCATGGGCTCCCCGGTATCCACTGGGGCACCCGGAAGGGAACGTGCCTCGGAGTCCTCGCTGAGCGTGAGTCCAGGCCCTCGGAGGTTGGTGGAGAGCCCATGCCGCTCACAAGCCCGCTCCCGGTGCCGTTCTCGAAGACGGTTATCTAACCGTATGGTGAGCTCAATAAGCCCTTCGAGAGAGCTCGTGTCATCGCGGACCGCCAGTTCATCTTTCAGTACGGTATTCAGTCCCCGACGAAAGATACTACGTAAAGCACAATCATCAAACCCGCTTTCTGCGGCCAGAATACGAAACGCGATTGAATAGTCTGCGACGGATCTTTCCCCCTGCACTAAATCTAACAACCGACCTCCGGCCTCCTTCCCCTTGACTGGATGATCGAACACACGTTGAAACTCAGAAACAAAAGACGGGAAGGAGGACCGGAGGTCTGGTCGTGAGTTGCTCACCACCATAGCCCAGGTAGCGGCTTGACCAGCCAGGAGGCTCATAATAAAAGCAACCTTAGATTGATCACGAGCGTAGGTGTATGGTTGCTGGTCGAAGATAAGCGAACATTGATGCAGGAACTGAGCACAGCCACCCGGCTGTCCGTCGTAGCGCGACGGATGGGGCAAAACGGGTTCCCTTGTAGCTGCTGGAGGAGCAGTGGTGGCTGGGTCCGTTCGCGGAAGTTCCGGGCTCAGCACTCCACGGGAACCGAGCTGCTCGAACATTGCGAACATCTCCTCGCACCGGTGAGCAAGCCTGCCTACCATACCTTGGAGTTCCACCAAGGAGGTTTCAGTTTGCACCACCCTTTGCCCCTGACTGGCCAACGCCCGTCTCACCTTCTCCGAGTCTGCGGGATCCATGGTGGTCGGATTATTCTGTAAGGACTCAGCTGAGTCGATAAAGAATGAATCCCAAAACTGCAGGCTCAGAGGAGGAAAACAATCTCGATTTATTCTTTCTGAAAAACCGATTGCACAAAGCTTGCGCGCAGGCAAGACAACGAAATTTACAGCGGTGCCCTTGCACACAGGCGAGGGACACGGAAGTAACAAAAGACACTTGCAAAAGGCAAGGAGGAATTGGGAAACACAAAACTCCCGCAAAAGGCAGGGAACACGAATGTAACACAAAGCGCTTGCAACTGCAAGGAAAACTAACATAACCAAAATCGCTTGCAAACGGCAAGGAGAACTAACGTAACAAAAAACACTTGCTAACAGCAAGGACTAGAAAAACATAAATCACTTGCGACCGGCAAGGACGACACGAAATGCACACGGACTCAATCAACGCGAGTATAACAACAAAAGGCGACGCGGAAACACACACGTGAATACAAGTAAACTAAAGACGACGGCAGATTCAAAAACTTTTACCAATGGGGAAACGCGGAGAACACTGGGACACGAGGATGAGCAAGTAATAATCCGACAGCTGGCTGTTGCTTGTCGGAGTCCTCTTATAGTCCTGATTGCCAACTCGATGCAGGTGCGGAGCTGGGGAACGCCCCCCTTGTCATTGACACTGAAAACACACACACAAGAGCACAACAGGGCTGAGAACCGAACCATGACAAAAATGATGCAAAATTAACAAAATAAAATCAAAACGGATTGGCACATAGCTATAGAATACTTTTTGTAGATATTCGGTTGATAGGTATGCCTCCCAATATTCACACATTGAGCTGAATCATATAATCGGAAATACTTCATAAAAATGTCTAGAGGGCGCTATTAAGCCATTTATTACAAATTGCACAACAAATCTATAAAATATTCATTATCGTGAGAGGTCTGATCTGTGTGCAAAGTTTTGTGAATTTTTGCCCATGTTTAGACTCTCAAAAAAAAGCATTTTTCTTCGCAAACAATGCATCGCTACAGCAAAGGCGTGCGACAAAAGAAAACATTTCAAACTTTTCATCTTAAATAACTTAAGATGAAACACGCCAAAGAATGAAGACCATCTGATAAGTTTTGTAGAAAATATGACCCCTATTAAAAGGCCCCAAAAAATGGCTACAAATACCAAAGTAAATCAAAATGGCAGACTTCCTGTTTGGTTCAGCATATGGCTTTAGAAACCTTTTTGTAAGTCTTAGGCTGATAGGTATCCCAATTTTTACAAATCTAGCTGAATCATATAATACAATACATTTGCAAAAGCTTCATAGAAATGTCTAGAGGGCTCTATTGAACGATTTATTGCAAATTGAACAAGAAAGTTTTTGCACGTTTAGACCAAAAAAAAGCAGCATTTTTCTTTGCAAACAATGCATCGCTAGAGCAAAGGCGTGACAAACAATTTCAATAACTTTTCATCTTAAATATCTTCAGATGAAACACGCCAAAGAATGAAGACAATCTGATAAGTTTTGTAGAAAATATGAGGCCTATAAAAGGCCCCAAAAAATGACTACAAATAGAAAAGTAAATCAAAATGGCAGACTTCCTGTTTGGTTTAGCATATGGCTTTAGAAACTTTTTTGTCAGTCTTAGGCTGATAGGTATCCCAATTTTTACAAATCTAGCTGAATCATACATTTCCAAAAGCTTCATAAAAATGTCTATAGGGCGCTATTGAGCCATTTATTGCAAATTGCACAAGAAATCTCTAAAATATTCATGTTTATGACAAGTCTGATGTGTGTAAAGTTTCATGAGTTTTCGCTCGTTTTGACAGAAAAAAAAAAAGCAGCATTTTACTTGGCAAATAATGCATCGCTATGGCAACGGCTTGCGACAAAATAAAAAAAACTTTCGATAACTTTGCATCTTAAACATCTTAAGATGAAACACACCAAGTTGGAAGACAGTCGGATAAATTTCGTAGGAGTTCGTTAAAATGTGACCCCTAAAAAAGGCCACAAAAAAAGGCCTACAAATCCCATCGTAAATCAAAATGGCGGACTTCCTGTTTGGTTTTGCACATGTTTCCAAGATACTTTTTTGTAAATCGTGGGCTCTAAAGTATGCCTGCAAATTATCATAGCGCTAGGTAAAACAACCGGGAATGCTTCGTTAAAGAGGAGGTTTTTTTTTTTTACCTCAAAATGTGATGCCCGGCCCCTGGGGGACTTCCTGTTGGGTTTAGCACATGGCAGACTTTTTTTGTACATCATGGGCTGTTATATATGTCTCCAAATTTTCGTAGCTCGAGCTGCTTCGTACAACTGGGAATGCTTCATTAATAAGATTTTTTTTCCTTTGCAAAAAGTGCATGCCACGACAACAGCGTGTGACGAAATAAAAAACTTTCAATAACTTTTCATTTTCAACATCTTAAGATGAATCACACCAAGTTTGAAGATGATCGGATAAACTCTGTAGGAGGAGTTTGTTAAAATATGACCCCTATGAAATGGCCAAAAAAAATGGCAACACATTCCAAAGTAAATCAAAATGGCGAACGTCCTGTTAGGTTTAGCATATGGTTCAAAAAGAGTTTTTTGTACCTCGTGGGCTGTTATATACCTCTACAAATTTTAGTAACTCTATGTGAAACGTACAGCCGGGTATGCTTTGTTAAAGAGGAGTTTTTTAGCTCAAAATGTGATGCCCGGCCCCTGGGGGACTTCCTGTTGGGTTTAGCACAGGGCACCAAGAGACTTTTTTGTACATCTTGGGCTGTTACATATGTCTACAAATTTTCGTAGCTCTAGCTGCTTCGTACAAATGGGAATGCTTCTTTAAGGATATTTTTTTTCCTTTAAAAACAGTGCATGCCATGACAACAGCGTGCGACGAAATACAAAGCTTTCAATAACTTTTCATCTTCAACATCTTAAGATGAATCACACCAAGTTTGAAGATGATCGGATAAACACTGTAGGAGGAGTTCATTAAAATAAGACCCCAATGAAATGGCCAAAAAAATGGCAACACGTTCCAAAATAAATCAAAATGGTGGACTTCCTGTTAGGTTTAGCATATGGTTCAAAAAGAGTTTTTTGTAGGTCATAGCCTGTTACATACGTGTACCAATTTTCGTAGCTCTAGATTAAACGTACCACCGGCAATGCTTCGTTAAGTAAGAATTTTGAAACTGTAAATTTGATGCCCCGCCACCGTCATATAGTATGTCAAAAACTTTAGATTTTTTACCATGATGTTGTCCCAGGTGTTGAGATGGTACAGCCCAAGTTTGAAGTCAATCGGGTTAACCGTGTAGGAGAAGCGGGCAAAAGTATGACCCCTGTAAATGTGCAAAAATGGGCCAAAATTGGACATTCAAATACTCATACCTCACTTCCTGTCTATTTTAGGGTACACATATCAAAGAGGTTTTTGTTCATCTGGATGTGCTACAGGTGCCACACAATTTTCGTAGCCATAGGACAATCGTAGCGGACAGGGATCCGTTAAACCTATGTAGGTGGCGCTACAGAGCCATTTTTCTGTTATCATGTATGGCGACTTTAAAATATCAAATTTTTCGCCAGACCCGATCTGCGTGTAAAGTTTGGTGAGTTTTCGTTCATGTTTAGTGCCTCAAAAATGTGGTTGTTTGCGGAAAAGAATAATAACAAAGAAAAAGAAGAAGAAGAAGAAGAATAATAAGAATTCCTTCAGGAACAATAGGGACCTCGCAGCGGTCGCTGCTCGGGCCCTAATAATAATAATAATAATAAGAAGAAGAAGAATTCCTACAAAAACAATAGGGCCTCGCAGCGGCACCGCCGCCGCCGCTGCTCGGGCCCTAATAATAAGAATTCCTTCAGGAACAATAGGGACCTCGCAGCGGTCGCTGCTCGGGCCCTAATAATAATAAGAATTCCTTCAGGAACAATAGGGACCTCGCAGCGGTCGCTGCTCGGGCCCTAACTAGAGCTGCGAGCAGCTATAAAGGGCCCTCGCAACCCGGGCCACGTTGGGGTATTTGCATGTCGGGGTACTGGCATATTGGGGTACTGTTTCATAGGAAACCGTCTAAATTGTAAATGTTTTACACATGCTTTGTGTTTGCAAAGTTTCATGGAAGGCCAAAAATGATGCACAATTGAAAATCAAAATGGATTGGCACATGGCTATAGAATACTTTTTGGAGGTATTAGGCTGATAGGTATGCCTCCCAATATTCACACATCTAGCTGAACCATATAATCGGATATACTTCATAAAACTATCTAGACAACGCTATTGAGCCATTTATTACAAATTGCACAACAAATTATAAAATATTCATGTTCATGAGAGATCTGATCTGTGTGCAGTTTTGTGAGTTTTTCCCCGTGTTTAGACTCAAAAAAAAAATCTTTGCAAACAATGCATCCCTAAAGCAAAGGCATGTGACAAAATACAAAATTTCAATAACTTTTCATCTTAAATATCTTAAGATGAAACATGCCAAAGAATGAAGACGATGTGATAAGTTTTGCAGAAAATATGACCCCTATAAAAGGCCCCAAAAAGTGGCTACAAATACCAAAGTAAATCAAAATGTCAGACTTCCTGTTTGGTTTAACATATGGTTCCAAGAGACCTTTTTTGTACATCGTGGGCTCTAATGTATGCCTCCAAATTATCAAGAAAAGAAGTTGGGTTTAGCACTTGACACCAAGAGACTTTTTTTAAACATCGTGGGGTGCTACATATGTCTACAAATTTTCGTAGAATACTTTTTGGAGGTATTAGGCTGATAGGTATGCCTCCCAATATTCACACATCTAGCTGAATCATATAAAAAACATTTTTCTTTGCAAACGATGCATCGCTACAGCAAAGGCGTGCAACAAAATAAAAAATTTCAATAACTTTTCATCTTAAATATCTTAAGATGAAACGCGCCAAAGAATATATGACGCCTATAAAAGGCCCCAAAAATGGCAACAAATACCAAAGTTAATCAAAATGGCAGACTTCCTGTTTGGTTTAGCATATGGCTTTAGAAACTTTTTTGTAAGTCTTAGGCTGATCTCCCAATATTCACACATCTAGCTGAATCATATAAAAAACATTTTTCTTTTCAAACAATGCATCGCTACAGCAAAGGCGTGCGACAAAATAAAAAATTTCAATAACTTTTCATCTTAAATATCTTAAGATGAAACGTACCAAAGAATATATGACGCCTATAAAAGGCCCCAAAAATGGTGTCAAATACCAAAGTTAATCAAAATGGCAGACTTCCTGTTTGGTTTAGCATATGGCTTTAGAAACTTTTTTGTAAGTCTTAGGCTGATAGGTATCCAAATTTTTTCACATCTAGCTGAATCATACATTTCCAAAAGCTTCATAAAAATGTCTATAGGGCGCTATTGAGCCATTTATTGCAAATTGCACAAGAAATCTCTAAAATATTCATGTTAAGGACAAGTCTGATGTGTGTGTAAAGTTTCATGAGTTTTCGCTCGTTTCGACAAAAAAAAAAAAAGCATTTTACTTGGCAAATAATGCATCGCTATGGGAACGGCTTGCGACAAAATAAAAAAAAACTTTCGATAACTTTGTATCTTAAACATCTTAAGATGAAACACACCAAGTTGGAAGACAGTCGGATAAATTTCGTAGGAGTTCGTTAAAATGTGACCCCTAAATAAGGCGTAAATCAAAATGCCGGACTTCCTGTTTGGTTTAGCATATGGTTCTAAGAGTCTTTTTTTGTACATCGTGGGCTCTTATGTATGCCTCCAAATTATCATAGCGCTAGGTGAAACGTACAACCGGGAATGCTTCGTTAAAGAGGAGTTTTTTACCTCAAAATGTGATGCCCGGCCACAAGGGACTTCCTGTTGGGTTTAGCACATGGCACCAAGAGACTTTTTTGTACATCGTGGGCGGTTACATTTGTCTCCAAATTTTCGTAGCTCTAGCTGCTTCGTACAACTGGGAATGCTTCATTAAGAAGGAATTTTTTCCTTTGCAAACTGTGCATGCCACGGCAACAGCGTGCGACGAAATAAATAGCTTTCAATAACTTTTCATCTTCAACATCTTAAGATGAATCACACCAAGTTTGGAGATGATCGGATAAACTCTGTAGGAGGAGTTCGTTAAAATAAGACCCCTATGAAATGGCCCAAAAAATGGCAACACGTTCCAAAGTAAATCAAAATGGCGGACTTCCTGTTCGGTTTAGCATATGGTTCAAAAAGAGTTTTTTGTACCTTGAGGGCTGTTACATATGTCTTCAAATTTTGGTAACTCGAGGTGAAATGTACAGCCGGGAATGCTTCATTAAATAAGAATTTTGAAACACAAAATTTGATGCCTCGCCACTGGCGGACTTCCTGTTAGGTTTAGCATATGGCACCAACAGGCTTTTTTGTAGATCATAGTCTGTTACATATGTGTACCAATTTTCATAGCTCTAGGTTAAACGTACCACCGGCAATGCTTCGTTAAGTAAGAATTTTGAAACTGTAAATTTGATGCCCCGCCACCGTCATATAGTATGTCAAAAACTTTAGATTTTTTACCATGGTGTTGTCCGAGGTCTTGAGATGGTACATCCCAAGTTTGAAGTCAATCGGGTTAACCGTGTAGGAGAAGCGGGCAAAAGTATGACCCCTGTAAATGTGCAAAAATGGGCCATAATTGGACATTCAAATACTCATACCTCACTTCCTGTCTATTTTAGGGTACACATATCAAAGAGGTTTTTGATCATCTGGATGTGCTACAGGTGCCACACAATTTTCGTAGCCATAGGACAATCGTAGCGGGACAGGGATCCGTTAAACCTATGTAGGTGGCGCTACAGAGCCATTTTTCTGTTATCATGTATGGCGACTTTAAAATATCAAATTTTTCGCCAGGCCCGATCTGCGTGTAAAGTTTGGTGAGTTTTCGTTCATGTTTAGTGCCTCAAAAATGTGGTTGTTTGCGGAAAAGAATAATAACAAAGAAAAAGAAGAAGAACTAGAGCTGCGAGCAGCTATAAAGGGCCCTCGCAACCCGGGCCACGTTGGGGTATTTGCACGTCGGGGTACTGGCATATTGGGGTACTGTTTCATAGGAAACCGTCTAAATTGTAAATGTTTTAGACATGCTTTGTGTTTGCAAAGTTTCATGGAAGGCCAAAAATGATGCACAATTAACAAAATAAAATCAAAATGGATTGGCACATGGCTATATAGAATACTTTTTGAATATATTAGGCATGCCTGCCAATATTCACACATCTAGCTGAATCATATAATCGGAAAGACTTCATAAAAATGTCTAGAGGGTGCTATTGAAGCATTTATTGCAAATTTAATAAGAAATCTCTAAAATATTCATGCTTATGACAAGCCTGATGTGTGTGTAAAGTTTCATGAGTTTTTGCACATGTTTAGACCAAAAAAAAAAGCAGCATTTTACTTGGCAAACAATGCATCGCCATGAAACGGCGTGGGACAAAATAAATAACTTTCGATAACTTTGTATCTTAAACATCTTAAGATGAAGCACACCAAGTTTGAAGACAGTCGGATAAATTTTGTAGGAGGAGTTCGTTAAAATATGACCCCTAAAAAAGGCCACAAAAAATGGCTACAAATCCCAACGTAAATCAAAATGGCGGACTTCCTGTTTGTTTTGGAAGATGGTTCCAAGAGACTATTTTGTACATCGTGGGCTCTTATGTATGCCTCTAAATTATCATAGCGCTAGGTGAAACGTACAACCGGGAATGCTTCGTTAAAGAGGAGTTTTTTACCTCAAAATGTGATGACCGGCCCTTACGGGACTTCCTGTTGGGTTTAGCACATGGCACCAAGAGACTTTTTTGTACATTGTGGGCTGTTAAATTTGTCTCCAAATTTTCGTAGCTCTAGCTGCTTCGTACAACTGTGAATGCTTCATTAAGAGGGAATTTTTTCCTTTGCAAACTGTGCATGCCACGGCAACAGCGTGCGTCGAAATAAAAAGCTTTCAATAACTTTTCATCTTCAACATTTTAAGATGAATCACACCAAGTTTGGAGATGATCGGATAAACTCTGTAGGAGGAGTTCGTTAAAATAAGACCCCTATGAAATGGCCCAAAAAATGGCAACACGTTCCAAAGTAAATCAAAATGGCGGACTTCCTGTTCGGTTTAGCATATGGTTCAAAAAGAGTTTTTTGTACCTTGAGGGCTGTTACATATGTCTTCAAATGTTGGTAACTCTAGGTGAAATGTACAGCCGGGAATGCTTCATTAAATAAGAATTTTGAAACACAAAATTTGATGCCTCGCCTCTGGCGGACTTCCTGTTAGGTTTAGCATATGGTTCAAAAAGAGTTTTTTGTAGATCATAGTCTGTTACATATGTGTACCAATTTTCGTGGCTCTCAATTAAACGTACCACGGCAATGCTTTGTTAAGTAAGAATTTTGAAACTGTAAATTTGATGCCCCGCCACCGTCATATAGTATGTCAAAAACTTTAGATTTTTTACCATGATGTTGTCCCAGGTGTTGAGATGGTACAGCCCAAGTTTGAAGTCAATCGGGTTAACCGTGTAGGAGAAGCGGGCAAAAGTATGACCCCTGTAAATGTGCAAAAATTGGCAAAAATTGGACATTTAAATACTCATACCTCACTTTCTGTCTATTTTAGGGTACACACTTCAAAGAGGTTTTTGTTCATTGGGATGTGCTACAGGTGCCACACAATTTTCATAGCCGTCGGACAATCGTAGCGGGACAGGGATCCGTTTAACCTATGTAGGGGGCGCTAAGGAGCCATTTTTCTGTTATCATGTATGGCGACTTTAAAATATCAAATTTTTCGCCAGGCCTGATGTGCGTGTAAAGTTTGGTGAGTTTTCGGTCACGTTTAGTGTCTCAAAAATGTGATCGTTTGCGGAGAAGAATAATAATAACTAGAGCTGCGAGCAGCTATAAAGGGCCCTCGCAACCCGGGCCACGTTGGGGTATATGCAAGTCGGGGGACTTGCACGTTGGGGTACTGTTAAATAGACAAGGACCATGGAAAATAGAAATGCATTTGCCGTGCCTTGTGTGTAAAAAGGTGCAGTAAAAGGCCAAAAATGATGCACAATTCCCAAAATAAATTCAAAAGTGTGGACTTTCTGATGTGTGTGCAAAGTTTCATGAAAAGTCGCTCGTTTGATATTCAAAACCAGCATCTGTTTATTTGAAAACATTGCATGGCACAGAGATGGTGTGTGATCAAATAAAAAGCTTTTTGATGACTCTTAATGTGGTGTCGCTGTGCAACACATATGTATTCATGACAGTGAAGTATTGTGACAGTTTTGTAGGGTCCAGCAAACAGTAAATGTGTGACAGTTATTCAAGAAAAAATGTAGCTTTGAAGCAGGCTAACCAATGACATCATCTAAAGGGGAAAAAAACACATGAGCAAGCATAGGTATAAGTAGAGGAGAAAAAGAGATGAAAGAAGTGCGAGAGATGGAACAGGAGAGGAATGCAGCTGTTTATGTATAGCTGTTGTAACAGGACAGATTAAATAACACTTTAACCTGGGGTTAACAGCGCCCTAGGACAGATAAACTCTTTAGTGTAAAAGTTTTCTGGGACAGATGAATCCCTTGGGGTCAAAGAGTTTGGGTTAGCACATAGTCTGTCTTAGGATAATGTAACCTCCATGGATGAATTAGTCCTAGGACGCTTTGACCTGCGGGCTAAAACTTCAGGGGGGTTAACCTGTCCTGTTATATTGTGATCATCGTCTTCGTGCATGTCCTCAGTGGCTTCTTCTGTCTGTGTGGCAGCATTTGATACATCTGTAGAACAAAAAAGAATGAAGAATCATGTTAGATCTGTGAAGTTTGGTTGTCTTAGGTGTAGTTTACAGAACAGTCGTGTGCATATTTTTAGCATGGTAGTGTCTTAATACAAATGCATATTATGTAATGCACTGTATATGGATATTACAGACGTAATATTTGACGGTGATCTTATATTCATAGTTTTTGCCCGTTAATAAATAATATAGCTAGTAAGTAATAAGACACGCAAAAATGGTATAGTTGAATCCTCTGGGTCAAAAAGCAATGTTTTAGGATTGTGTGATGAAATGATGAATAAAAGTAAGGATACGACAGGTACATAAATGGTTATATATACACACGGACATATATATTTATACAGTATAACAGTGCCGCATGTATTGGTTTTAAGGAAAGAGTTGAAAAGCAGTGTTCAGAAAAAAGCATAAGACGCACAAAGTACCATTTCACTACATGTAATAAGTTGTCAAGTAGACATGTGAATTAAGTGGTTAAGATAGTGGCTACTGTGCAAGTAAGCTTCAATTGTCTCTAAAAGGTTAGCATATGTGTTCTACATGATATCAATGGCTAGACGTGCTCGTGGAGAAACATTACAAACAGAAAAACACACTAAAGGTGCCTTTAACAAACCTGTTAATAAATGAGAACTTAATACATATATGTATGGCATACTGTATATGATTGAGAAAGCTGTTTAGTTTATGTATTGTATACTTACGGAAAAAAGTTGGCAATCTTTGCGTATGGAGATGATTAGAGGGTCTTTATCAAAAGAGAATTTGCTTGTTGATTTGTTCATGTTCTGTAGAAAAGCAAAGGAGTAGAAATAAATACAGTATCATACTTCATAAACATACAAGAAATTTGTAGCTGTATTAACCATTGTTGGTATTTGAAGTGATAATTTAGGAATAGAAGTGTAGTGATTGCAGAATTTATAGAGTGCTTACCTTGTATGACTTTGTAGATGGAAATGTCTTTTGTTGAAAGAGCTCTTTGTTGTCTACTATATATGCAAGGACAAGCATAAGTAGGTGTGGTTATGAAGTACTTAACCATTGAAATAAAGCAGTGGTATCAAATGTATGGACCGTGGTTTGGCTCAGGCCTGCAAAGGGGTTTAATGTGGCACAAGAGATAATCTTGTAAGGTACAAAAAATAATAATAATATAATAGGTATGCCTCTGAGTTTTCACAAATCTAGGTCAAGTCAAGTCATCTTTAGTTATTTTGCGCTTGAATCATCCAATCGGAAATGCTCCATAAAAAATGTATAGAGGGTGCGATTTATTGCAAATTGCACAAGAAATCTCTAAAAATTCATGTTAATGACAAGTCTGATGTGTGTGCAAAGTTTCACGGGTTTTCACACATGTATAGATAAAAAAAAACAAAGCAGCACTTTACTTGGCAACCAATGCATCGCTATAGCAGCAGCGTGCGACAAAATAAAAAACTTTCGATACATTTGCATCTTAAACATCTTAAGATGAAACACACCAAGTTTGAACACGGTCGGATGAATTTTGTAGGAGGAGTTAAAATATGACCCCTAAAAAAGGCCACAAAAAAAGTCTACAAATCCCATCATAAATCAAAATGGCGGACTTCCTGTTTGGTTTAGCACATGGTTCCAAGAGACTTTTTTGTACATCGTGGGCTCTTATGTATGCCTCTAAATTATCATAGCGCTAGGTGAAACGTACAACCGGGAATGCTTCGTTAAAGAGGAGTTTTTTAGCTCAAAATGTGATGCCCGGCCCCTACGGGACTTCCTGTTGGGTTTAGCACATGGCACCAAGAGACATTTTTGTACATCGTGGGCTGTTACATTTGTCTCCAAATTTTCGTAGCTCTAGCTGCTTCGTACAACTGGGAATGCTTCATTAAGAAGTAATTTTTTCCTTTGCAAACTGTGCATGCCACGGCAACAGCGTGCGACAAAATAAAAAGCTTTCAATAACTTTTCATCTTCAACATCTTAAGATGAATCACACCAAGTTTGGAGATGATCGGATAAACTCTGTAGGAGGAGTTCGTTAAAATAAGACCCCTATGAAATGGCCCAAAAAATGGCAACACGTTCCAAAGTAAATCAAAATGGCGGACTTCCTGTTCGGTTTAGCATATGGTTCAAAAAGAGTTTTTTGTACCTTGAGGGCTGTTACATATGTCTTCAAATATTGGTAACTCTAGGTGAAATGTACAGCCGGGAATGCTTCATTAAGTTAGAATTTTGAAACACAAAATTTGATGCCTCGCCTCTGGCGGACTTCCTGTTAGGTTTAGCATATGGCACCAACAGGCTTTTTTGTAGATCATAGTCTGTTACATATGTGTACCAATTTTCGTAGCTCTAGATTAAACGTACCACCGGCAATGCTTCGTTAAGTAAGAATTTTGAAACTGTAAATTTGATGCCCCGCCACCGTCATATAGTATGTCAAAAACTTTAGATTTTTTTACCATGATGTTGTCCCAGGTGTTGAGATGGTACAGCCCAAGTTTGAAGTCAATCGGGTTAACCGTGTAGGAGAAGCGGGCAAAAGTATGACCCCTGTAAATGTGCAAAAATGGGCCAAAATTGGACATTCAAATACTCATACCTCACTTCCTGTCTATTTTAGGGTACACATATCAAAGAGGTTTTTGTTCATCTGGATGTGCTACAGGTGCCACACAATTTTCGTAGCCATAGGACAATCGTAGCGGGACAGGGATCCGTTAAACCTATGTAGGTGGCGCTACAGAGCCATTTTTCTGTTATCATGTATGGCGACTTTAAAATATCAAATTTTTCGCCAGACCCGATCTGCGTGTAAAGTTTGGTGAGTTTTCGTTCATGTTTAGTGCCTCAATAATGTGGTTGTTTGCGGAAAAGAATAATAACAAAGAAGAAGAAGAAGAATAATAACTAGAGCTGCGAGCAGCTATAAAGGGCCCTCGCAACCCGGGCCACGTTGGGGTCCATGCACGTTGGGGTCCTTGCACGTTGGGGTCCTTGCACGTCGGGGTACTGGCATGTTGGGGTACTGTCAAATAGGAAACCATCTAAATTGTAAACGTTTTTGCCATGCTTTGTGTTTTTAAAGTTTCATGGAAAGGCCAAAAATGATGCACAATTAACAAAATAAAATCAAAATGGATTGGCACATGGCTATATAGAATACTTTTTGAATATATTCGGCATGCCTGCCAATATTCACACATCTAGCTGAATCATATAATCGGAAAGACTTCATAAAAATGTCTAGAGGGCGCTATTGAGCCATTTATTACAAATTGCACAACAAATCTCTAAATAAAATATTCATGTTCCAGACAGGTCTGGTGTGTGTGCAGTTTTGTGAGTTTTCATCCATATTTAGACTCTCAAAAAAGCATTTTTCTTCACAAACAATGCATGGCTACAGCAAAGGAGTGTGACAAAATAAAAAAATTCAATAACTTTTCATCTTAAATATCTTAAGATGAAACACGCCAAAGAATGAAGACGATCTGATAAGTTCTGTTGAAAATATGACCCCTATAAAAGGCCCCAAAAAATGGCTACAAATACCAAAGTAAATCAAAATGGCAGACTTCCTTTTTGATTCAGCATATGGCTTTAGAAACCTTTTTGTAAGTCTTAGGCTGATAGGTATCCCAATTTTTACAAATCTAGCTGAATCATAAAACACAAAACATTTGCAAAAGCTTCATAAAAATGTCTAGAGGGCGCTATTGAACCATTTATTGCAAATTGAATAAGAAATCTCTAAAATATTCATGCTGATGACAAGCCTGATGTGTGTGTAAAGTTTCATGAGTTTTTGCACGTTTAGACCCAAAAAAAAAAGCAGCATTTTACTTGGCAAACAATGCATCGCCATGACAACGGCGTGCGACAAAATAAATAACTTTCGATAACTTTGCATCTTAAACATCTTAAGATGAAGCACACCAAGTTTGAAGACAGTCGGATAAATTTTGTAGGAGGAGTTCGTTAAAATATGACCCCTAAAAAAGGCCACAAAAAATGGCTACAAATCCCAACGTAAATCAAAATGGTGGACTTCCTGATTGGTTTAGCATATGGCTCCAAGAGACTTTTTTGTACATCCTGAGCTCTTATGTTTGCCTGCAAATTATCATAGCTTTAGGTGAAACGTACAACCGGGAATGCTTTGTCTGTTTAATCAAAACACAAAATATGGTGTGCAATTCCAATGCATTGCTATGGCAACAGAGTGTGACAAAATAAAAAACTTTCGATTACTTTGCATCTTAAACATCTTAAGATGAAACATACCAAGTTTGAAGACAGTCGGATAAATTTTGTAGGAGGGGTTCGTTAAAATATGACCCCTGAAAAAGGCCACAAAAAATGGCAACAAATCCCATCATAAATCAAAATGCCGGACTTCCTGTTTGTTTTAGCACATGGTTCCAAGAGACTTTTTTGTACATTGTGGGCTCTTATGTATGCCTGCAAATTTTCATAGCGCTAGGTGAAACGTACAACCGGGAATGCTTCGTTAAAGAGGAGTTTTTTAGCTCAAAATGTGATGCCCGGCCCCTGGGGGACTTCCTGTTGCGTTTAGCACATGGCACCAAGAGACATTTTTGTACATCCTGGGCTGTTACATATGTCTACAATTTTTCGTCGCTCTAGCTGCTTCGTACAACTGGGAATGCTTCATTAAGAAGGATTTTTTTCCTTTGCAAAAAGTGCATGCCACGATAACAGCGTGTGACGAAATAAAAAACTTTCAATAACTTTTCATTTTCAACATCTTAAGATGAATCACACCAAGTTTGAAGATGATCGGATAAACTCTGTAGGAGGAGTTTGTTAAAATATGACCCCTATGAAATGGCCAAAAAAAATGGCAACACATTCCAAAGTAAATCAAAATGGCGGACGTCCTGTTAGGTTTAGCATATGGTTCAAAAAGAGTTTTTTGTAGGTCATAGTCTGTTACATATGTGTACCAATTTTCATAGCTCTAGATTAAACGTACAACCGGCAATGCCTCGTGAAGTAAGAATTTTTAAACTCTAAATTTGATGCGCCGCCGCCGTCATATAGTATATCAAAAACTTCTCATTTTTCACAATGATGTTGTCCCAGGTGTTGAGATGGTACATCCCAAGTTTGAAGTCAATCGGGTTAACCGTGTAGGAGAAGCGGGCAAAAGTATGACCCCTGTAAATGTGCAAAAATTGGCAAAAATTGGACATTTAAATACTCATACCTCACTTTCTGTCTATTTTAGGGTACACACTTCAAAGAGGTTTTTGTTCATTGGGATGTGCTACAGGTGCCACACAATTTTCATAGCCGTCGGACAATCGTAGCGGGACAGGGATCCGTTTAACCTATGTAGGGGGCGCTAAGGAGCCATTTTTCTGTTATCATGTATGGCGACTTTAAAATATCAAATTTTTCGCCAGGCCTGATGTGCGTGTAAAGTTTGGTGAGTTTTCGGTCACGTTTAGTGTCTCAAAAATGTGATCGTTTGCGGAGAAGAATAATAATAAGAATAATAATAATAAGAATTCCTACAAAAACAATAGGGCCTCGCAGCGGCACCGCCGCCGCCGCTGCTCGGGCCCTAATAAGAATTCCTTCAGGAACAATAGGGACCTCGCAGCGGTCGCTGCTCGGGCCCTAATAATAACTAGAGCTGCGAGCAGCTATAAAGGGCCCTCGCAACCCGGACCACGTTGGGGTACTTGCACGTCGGGGTACTGGCACGTTGGGGTACTGTCAAATAGGACAAGGACCATCTAAAATGTTTTTGACAAGCCTTGTATGTGCAAAGTTTAATCAAAACGCAAAATATGGTGTGCAATTCCCAAAATAAATTCAAAATGGCGGACTTCCTTTTAGGTTTAGCATACGGCTACAGAATACTTTTTGTAGGTCTGAAGCTAATAGGTATGCCTCCCAGTTTTCACAAATCTAGGTCAAGTCATCTTTAGTTGTGTATCGCTTGAATCATACAATTGGAAATGCTCCATAAAAATGCATAGAGGGCGCTATTGAGCACAACGTTGGGTTACTTGCACGTCAGGGTACTGGCACGTTGGGGTACTGTTACATGGAACAAGGACCATTTAAAATGTTAGTTTTTTCCATGCCTTGTCTGTGCAAAGTTTAATGAAAGAGGCCAAAAATGATGTATAATTCCCAAAATAAAATCAAAATAGCGGACTTCCTCTTTGGTTTGGCAAATGGCTACATAATACTTTTTTGTAGGTATTAGGCTGATAGGGGTCTGTCCTAATTTTCACAAATCTAGCAGAATCATACAATCGGAAATACTTCATAAAAATGTCTAGAGGGCGCTATTTATTGCAAATTGCACAATAAATCTCTAAAAATTCATGTTCATGACAAGTCTGATGTGTTTGCAAAGTTTCATAAGTTTTCACACATGTATAGATAAAAAAACAAAGCAGCACTTCACTTGGCAAACTGCATCGCTATAGCAGCAGCGTGCGACAAAATAAAAAACTTTTGATAACTTTGCATCTTAAACATCTTAAGATGAAACACACCAAGTTTGAAGACGGTCGGATGAACTTTGTACGAGGAGTTCGTTAAAATATGACAACTGAAAAAGGCCACAAAAAATGGCAACAAATCCCATCGTAAATCAAAATGGCAGACTTCCTGTTTGGTTTATCACATGGTTCCAAGAGACTTTTTTGTACATCGTGGGCTCTTATGTATGCCTGCAAATTATCATCGCGCTAGGTGAAACGTACAACCGGGAATGCTTCGTTAAAGAGGAGTTTTCTAGCTCAAAATGTGATGCCCGGCCCCTGGGGGACTTCCTGTTGGGTTTAGCACATGGCACCAAGAGACTTTTTTGTACACTGTGGGCTGTTACATATGTCTACAATTTTTTGTAGCTCTAGCTACTTCGTACAACTGGGAATGCTTCATTAAGAGGGATTTTTTTCCTTTGCAAAAAGTGCATGCCACGACAACAGCGTGCGACGAAATAAAGAGCTTTCAATAACTTTTCATCCTCAACATCTTAAGATGAGTCACACCAAGTTTGAAGATGATTGGATAAACTCTGTAGGAGGAGTTCGTTAAAATATGACCCCTATGAAATGGCCCAAAAAATGGCAACACATTCCAAAGTAAATAAAAATGGCGGACATCCTGTTAGGTTTAGCATATGGTTCAAAAAGAGTTTTTTGTACCTCGAGGGCTGTTATATACCTCTACAAATTTTGGTAACTCTAGGTGAAACGTACAGCCGGGTATGCTTTGTTAAAGAGGAGTTTTTTAGCTTAAAATGTGATGCCCGGCCCCTGGGGGACTTCCTGTTGGGTTTAGCACAGGGCACCAAGAGACTTTTTTGTACATCTTGGGCTGTTACATATGTCTACAAATTTTCGTAGCTCTAGCTGCTTCGTACAACTGGCAATGCTTCTTTAAGGATATTTTTTTTCCTTTGCAAACAGTGCATGCCATGACAACAGCGTGCGACGAAATACAAAGCTTTCAATAACTTTTCATCTTCAACATCTTAAGATGAATCACACCAAGTTTGAAGATGATCGGATAAACACTGTAGGAGGAGTTCGTTAAAATAAGACCCCAATGAAATGGCCAAAAAAATGGCAACACGTTCCAAAATAAATCAAAATGGCGGACTTCCTGTGAGGTTTAGCATATGGTTCAAAAAGAGTTTTTTGTAGGTCATAGCCTGTTACATATGTGTACAAATTTTCGTAGCTCTAGATTAAACGTACAACCGGCAATGCTTCATGAAGTAAGAATTTTTAAACTCTAAATTTGATGCGTCGCCGACGTCATATAGTATATCAAAAACTTTAGATTTTTTACAATGATGTTGTCCCAGGTGTTGAGATGGTCCATCCCAAGTTTGAAGTTAATCGGGTTAACCGTGTAGGAGAAGCGGGCAAAAGTATGACCCCTGTAAATGTGCAAAACTGGGCCAAAATTGGACAGTCAGATGATCATACCTCACTTTCTGTCTATTTTAGGGTACACACATCAAAGAGGTTTTTGTTCATCTGGATGTGCTACGGGTGCCACACAATTTTCGTCGCCATAGGACAATCGTAGCGGGACAGGGATCCGTTTAACCTATGTAGGTGGCGCTATGGAGCCATTTTTCTGTTATCATGTATGGCGACTTTAAAATATCAAATTTTTCGCCAGGCCTGATGTGCATGTAAAGTTTGGTGAGTTTTCGTTCACGTTTAGCGTCTCAAAAATGCGATTGTTTGCGGAGAATAATAATAATAATAATAATAATAATAATAATAATAATAATAAGAATTCCTACAAAAACAATAGGGCCTCGCAGCGGCACCGCCGCCGCCGCTGCTCGGGCCCTAATAATAATAATAATAATAAGAATTCCTACAAAAACAATAGGGCCTCGCAGCGGCACCGCCGCCGCCGCTGCTCGGGCCCTAATAATAATAAGAATTCCTTCAGGAACAATAGGGACCTCGCAGCGGTCGCTGCTCGGGCCCTAATAATAATAATAAGAATTCCTACAAAAACAATAGGGCCTCGCAGCGGCACCGCCGCCGCCGCTGCTCGGGCCCTAACTAGAGCTGCGAGCAGCTATAAAGGGCCCTCGCAACCCGGGCCACGTTGGGGTATTTGCACGTCGGGGTAATGGCATGTTGGGGTACTGTCAAATAGGAAACCATCTAAATTGTAAACGTTTTTGCCATGCTTTGTGTTTTTAAAGTTTCATGGAAAGGCCAAAAACGATGCACAATTAACAAAATAAAATCAAAATGGATTGGCACATGGCTATATAGAATACTTTTTGAATATATTCGGCATGCCTGCCAATATTCACACATCTAGCTGAATCATATAAACGGAAAGACTTCATAAAAATGCCTAAAGGGCGCTATTGAGCCATTTATTACAATTGCACAACAAATATCTAAATAAAATATTCATGTTCCAGACATGTCTGGTGTGTGTGCAAAGTTTTGTGAGTTTTCGCCCATATTTAGACTCTCAAAGAAGCATTTTTCTTCACAAACAATGCATGGCTAGAGCAAAGGCGTGTGACAAAATAAAAAAATTCAATAACTTTTCATCTTAAATATCTTAAGATGAAACACGCCAAAGAATGAAGACGATCTGATAAGTTCTGTTGAAAATATGACCCCTAGAAAAGGCCCCAAAAAATGGCTACAAATACCAAAGTAAATCCAAATGGCAGACTTCCTGTTTGATTCAGCATATGGCTTTAGAAACCTTTTTGTAAGTCTTAGGCTGATAGGTATCCCAATTTTTACAAATCTAGGTGAATCATAAAATACAAAACATTTGCAAAAGCTTCATAAAAATGTCTAGAGGGCGCTATTGAACCATGTATTGCAAATTGAATAAGAAATCTCTAAAATATTCATGCTTATGACAAGCCTGATGTGTGTGTAAAGTTTCATGAGTTTTTGCACATGTTTAGACCAAAAAAAAAACCATTATTTTACTTGGCAAACAATGCATCACCATGACAATGGCGTGCGACAAAATAAATAACTTTGATAACTTTGCATCTTAAACATCTTAAGATGAAGCACACCAAGTTTAAAGACAGTCGGATAAATTTTGTAGGAGGAGTCCGTTAAAATATGACCCCGAAAAAAGGCCACAAAAAATGGCTACAAATCCCAACGTAAATCAAAATGGCGGACTTCCTGTTTGGTTTAGCAGATGGTTCCAAGAGACTTTTTTGTACATCGTGGGCTCTTATGTATGCCTCTAAATTATCATAGCGCTAGGTGAAACGTACAACCGGGAATGCTTCGTTAAAGATTTTTTTAGCTCAAAATGTGATGCCCGGCCCCTACGGGACTTCCTGTTGGGTTTAGCACATGGCACCAAGAGACTTTTTTGTACATCGTGGGCTGTTACATGTGTCTCCAAATTTTCGTAGCTCTAGGCTGCTTCGTACAACTGGGAATGCTTCATTAAGAAGGAATTTTTTCCTTTGCAAACTGTGCATGCTACGGCAACAGCGTGCGACGAAATAAAAAGCTTTCAATAACTTTTCATCTTCAACGTCTTAAGATGAATCACACAAAGTTTGGAGATGATCGGATAAACTCTGTAGGAGGAGTTCGTTAAAATAAGACCCCTATGAAATGGCCCAAAAAATGGCAACACGTTCCAAAGTAAATCAAAATGGCGGACTTCCTGTTCGGTTTAGCATATGGTTCAAAAAGAGTTTTTTGTACCTTGAGGGCTGTTACATATGTCTTAAAATTTTGGTAACTCTAGGTGAAATGTACAGCCGGGAATGCTTCATTAAGTAAGAATTTTGAAACACAAAATTTGATGCCTCGCCTCTGGCGGACTTCCTGTTAGGTTTAGCATATGGCACCAACAGGCTTTTTTGTAGATCATAGTCTGTTACATATGTGTACCAATTTTCGTAGCTCTAGACTAAACGTACCACCGGCAATGCTTCGTTAAGTAAGAATTTTGAAACTGTAAATTTGATGCCCCGCCACCGTCATATAGTATGTCAAAAACTTTAGATTTTTTACCATGATGTTGTCCCAGGTGTTGAGATGGTACAGCCCAAGTTTGAAGTCAATCGGGTTAACCGTGTAGGAGAAGCGGGCAAAAGTATGACCCCTGTAAATGTGCAAAAATGGGCCAAAATTGGACATTCAAATACTCATACCTCACTTCCTGTCTATTTTAGGGTACACATATCAAAGAGGTTTTTGTTCATCTGGATGTGCTACAGGTGCCACACAATTTTCGTAGCCATAGGACAATCGTAGCGGGACAGGGATCCGTTAAACCTATGTAGGTGGCGCTACAGAGCCATTTTTCTGTTATCATGTATGGCGACTTTAAAATATCAAATTTTTCGCCAGACCCGATCTGCGTGTAAAGTTTGGTGAGTTTTCGTTCATGTTTAGTGCCTCAAAAATGTGGTTGTTTGCGGAAAAGAATAATAACAAAGAACTAGAGCTGCGAGCAGCTATAAAGATCCCTCGCAACCCGGGCCACGTTGGGGTATTTGCACGTCGGGGTACTGGCATGTTGGGGTACTGTCAAATAGGAAACCATCTAAATTGTAAACGTTTTTGCCATGCTTTGTGTTTTTAAAGTTTCATGGAAAGGCCAAAAACGATGCACAATTAACAAAATAAAATCAAAATGGATTGGCACATGGCTATATAGAATACTTTTTGAATATATTCGGCATGCCTGCCAAAATTCACACATCTAGCTGAATCATATAATCGGAAAGACTTCATAAAAATGTCTAGAGGGCGCTATTGAGCCATTTATTACAAATTGCACAACAAATCTCTAAATAAAATATTCATGTTCCAGACAGGTCTGGTGTGTGTGCAGTTTTGTGAGTTTTCACCCATATTTAGACTCTCAAAAAAGCATTTTTCTTCACAAACAATGCATGGCTACAGCAAAGGCGTGTGACAAAATAAAAAAATTCAATAACTTTTCATCTTAAATATCTTAAGATGAAACACGCCAAAGAATGAAGACGATCTGATAAGTTCTGTTGAAAATATGACCCCTATAAAAGGCCCCAAAAAATGGCTACAAATACCAAAGTAAATCAAAATTGCAGACTTCCTTTTTGATTCAGCATATGGCTTTAGGAACCTTTTTGTAAGTCTTAGGCTGATAGGTATCCCAATTTTTACAAATCTAGCTGAATCATAAAACACAAAACATTTGCAAAAGCTTCATAAGAATGTCTAGAGGGCGCTATTGAACCATTTATTGCAAATTGAATAAGAAATCTCTAAAATATTCATGCTGATGACAAGCCTGATGTGTGTGAAAAGTTTCATGAGTTTTTGCACATGTTTAGACCCAAAAAAAAAAGCAGCATTTTACTTGGCAAACAATGCATCGCCATGACAACGGCGTGCGACAAAATCAATAACTTTCGATAACTTTGCATCTTAAACATCTTAAGATGAAGCACACCAAGTTTAAAGACAGTCGGATAAATTTTGTAGGAGGAGTTCGTTAAAATATGACCCCTAAAAAAGGCCACAAAAAATGGCTACAAATCCCAACGTAAATCAAAATGGTGGACTTCCTGATTGGTTTAGCATATGGCTCCAAGAGACTTTTTTGTACATCCTGAGCTCTTATGTTTGCCTGCAAATTATCATAGCTTTAGGTGAAACGTACAACCAGGAATGCTTTGTCTGTTTAATCAAAACGCTAAATATGGTGTGCAATTCCCATGCATTGCTATGGCAACAGCGTGTGACAAAATAAAAAACTTTCGATTACTTTGCATCTTAAACATCTTAAGATGAAACATACCAAGTTTGAAGACAGTCGGATAAATTTTGTAGGAGGGGTTCGTTAAAATATGACCCCTGAAAAAGGCCACAAAAAATGGCAACAAATCCCATAATAAATCAAAATGGCGGACTTCCTGTTTGGTTTAGCACATGGTTCCAAGAGACTTTTTTGTACATCGTGGGCTCTTATGTATGCCTGCAAATTATCATAGCGCTAGGTGAAACGTACAACCGGGAATGCTTCGTTAAAGAGGAATTTTTTAGCTCAAAATGTGATGCCCGGCCCCTGGGGGACTTCCTGTTGCGTTTAGCACATGGCACCAAGAGACATTTTTGTACATCCTGGGCTGTTACATATGTCTACAATTTTTCGTCGCTCTAGCTGCTTCGTACAACTGGGAATGCTTCATTAAGAAGGATTTTTTTCCTTTGCAAAAAGTGCATGCCACGATAACAGCGTGTGACGAAATAAAAAACTTTCAATAACTTTTCATTTTCAACATCTTAAGATGAATCACACCAAGTTTGAAGATGATCGGATAAACTCTGTAGGAGCAGTTTGTTAAAATATGACTCCTATGAAATGGCCAAAAAAAAATGGCAACACATTCCAAAGTAAATCAAAATGGCGGACGTCCTGTTAGGTTTAGCATATGGTTCAAAAAGAGTTTTTTGTACCTCGAGGGCTGTTATATACCTCTACAAATTTTGGTAACTCTAGGTGAAACGTACAGCCGGGTATGCTTTGTTAAAGAGGAGTTTTTTTTAGCTCAAAATGTGATGCCCGGCCCCTGGGGGACTTCCTGTTGGGTTTAGCACAGGGCACCAAGAGACTTTTTTGTACATCTTGGGCTGTTACATATGTCTACAAATTTTCGTAGCTCTAGCTGCTTCGTACAACTGGCAATGCCTCTTTAAGGATACTTTTTTTCCTTTGCAAACAGTGCATGCCATGACAACAGCGTGCGACGAAATACAAAGCTTTCAATAACTTTTCATCTTCAACATCTTAAGATGAATCACACCAAGTTTGAAGATGATCGGATAAACACTGTAGGAGGAGTTCGTTAAAATAAGACCCCAATGAAATGGCCAAAAAAATGGCAACACGTTCCAAAATAAATCAAAATGGTGGACTTCCTGTTAGGTTTAGCATATGGTTCAAAAAGAGTTTTTTGTAGGTCATAGTCTGTTACATATGTGTACCAATTTTCGTAGCTCTAGATTAAACGTACAACCGGCAATGCCTCGTGAAGTAAGAATTTTTAAACTCTAAATTTGATGCGCCGCCGCTGTCATATAGTATATCAAAAACTTTTCATTTTTCACAATGATGTTGTCCCAGGTGTTGAGATGGTACATCCCAAGTTTGAAGTCAATCGGGTTAACCGTGTAGGAGAAGCGGGCAAAAGTATGACCCCTGTAAATATGCAAAACTGGGCCAAAATTGGACATTTAAATACTCATACCTCACTTTCTGTCTATTTTAGGGTACACACTTCAAAGAGGTTTTTGTTCATTGGGATGTGCTACAGGTGCCACACAATTTTCATAGCCGTCGGACAATCGTAGCAGGACAGGGATCCGTTTAACCTATGTAGGGGGCGCTAAGGAGCCATTTTTCTGTTATCATGTATGGCGACTTTAAAATATCAAATTTTTCGCCAGGCCTGATGTGCGTGTAAAGTTTGGTGAGTTTTCGGTCACGTTTAGTGTCTCAAAAATGCGATTGTTTGCGGAGAAGAATAATAATAAGAATAACTAGAGCTGCGAGCAGCTATAAAGGGCCCTCGCAACCCGGGCCACGTTGGGGTATTTGCACGTCGGGGTACTGGCATGTTGGGGTACTGTCAAATAGGAAACCATCTAAATTGTAAACGTTTTTGCCATGCTTTGTGTTTTTAAAGTTTCATGGAAAGGCCAAAAACGATGCACAATTAACAAAATAAAATCAAAATGGATTGGCACATGGCTATATAGAATACTTTTTGAATATATTAGGCATGCCTGCCAATATTGACACATCTAGCTGAATCATATAATCGGAAAGACTTCATAAAAATGTCTAGAGGGCGCTATTGAGCCATTTATTACAAATTGCACAACAAATCTCTAAATAAAATATTCATGTTCCAGACAGGTCTGGTGTGTGTGCAAAGTTTTGTGAGTTTTCACCCATATTTAGACTCTCAAAAAAGCATTTTTCTTCACAAACAATGCATGGCTACAGCAAAGGCGTGTGACAAAATAAAAAAATTAAATAACTTTTCATCTTAAATATCTTAAGATGAAACACGCCAAAGAATGAAGACGATCTGATAAGTTCTGTTGAAAATATGACCCCTATAAAAGGCCCCAAAAAATGGCTACAAATACCAAAGTAAATCAAAATGGCAGACTTCCTTTTTGATTCAGCATATGGCTTTAGAAACCTTTTTGTAAGTCTTAGGCTGATAGGTATCCCAATTTTTACAAATCTTGCTGAATCATAAAACACAAAACATTTGCAAAAGCTTCATAAAAATGTCTAGAGGGCGCTATTGAACCATTTATTGCAAATTGAATAAGAAATCTCTAAAATATTCATGCTGATGACAAGCCTGATGTGTGTGTAAAGTTTCATGAGTTTTTGCACATGTTTAGACCCCAAAAAAAAAGCAGCATTTTACTTGGCAAACAATGCATCGCCATGACAACGGCGTGCGACAAAATAAATAACTTTCGATAACTTTGCACCTTAAACATCTTAAGATGAAGCACACCAAGTTTAAAGACAGTCGGATAAATTTTGTAGGAGGAGTTCGTTAAAATATGACCCCTAAAAAAGGCCACAAAAAATGGCTACAAATCCCAACGTGAATCAAAATGGTGGACTTCCTGATTGGTTTAGCATATGGCTCCAAGAGACTTTTGTGTACATCCTGAGCTCTTATGTTTGCCTGCAAATTAGCATAGCTTTAGGTGAAACGTACAACCGGGAATGCTTTGTCTGTTTAATCAAAACGCAAAATATGGTGTGCAATTCCAATGCATTGCTATGGCAACAGCGTGTGACAAAATAAAAAACTTTCGATTACTTTGCATCTTAAACATCTTAAGATGAAACATACCAAGTGTGAAGACAGTCGGATAAATTTTGTAGGAGGGGTTCGTTAAAATATGACCCCTGAAAAAGGCCACAAAAAATGGCAACAAATCCCATCATAAATCAAAATGGCGGACTTCCTGTTTGGTTTAGCACATGGTTCCAAGAGACTTTTTTGTACATCGTGGGCTCTTATGTATGCCTGGAAATTATCATAGCGCTAGGTGAAACGTACAACCGGGAATGCTTCGTTAAAGAGGAGTTTTTTAGCTCAAAATGTGATGCCCGGCCCCTGGGGGACTTCCTGTTGCGTTTAGCACATGGCACCAAGAGACATTTTTGTACATCCTGGGCTGTTACATATGTCTACAATTTTTCGTTGCTCTAGCTGCTTCGTACAACTGGGAATGCTTCATTAAGAAGGATTTTTTTCCTTTGCAAAAAGTGCATGCCACGATAACAGCGTGTGACGAAATAAAAAACTTTCAATAACTTTTCATTTTCAACATCTTAAGATGAATCACACCAAGTTTGAAGATGATCGGATAAACTCTGTAGGAGGAGTTTGTTAAAATATGACCCCTATGAAATGGCCAAAAAAAATGGCAACACATTCCAAAGTAAATCAAAATGGCGGACGTCCTGTTAGGTTTAGCATATGGTTCAAAAAGAGTTTTTTGTACCTCGAGGGCTGTTATATACCTCTACAAATTTTGGTAACTCTAGGTGAAACGTACAGCCGGGTATGCTTTGTTAAAGAGGAGTTTTTTTTAGCTCAAAATGTGATGCCCGGCCCCTGGGGGACTTCCTGTTGGGTTTAGCACAGGGCACCAAGAGACTTTTTTGTACATCTTGGGCTGTTACATATGTCTACAAATTTTCGTAGCTCTAGCTGCTTCGTACAACTGGCAATGCTTCTTTAAGGATATTTTTTTTCCTTTGCAAACAGTGCATGCCATGACAACAGCGTGCGACGAAATACAAAGCTTTCAATAACTTTTCATCTTCAACATCTTAAGATGAATCACACCAAGTTTGAAGATGATCGGATAAACACTGTAGGAGGAGTTCGTTAAAATAAGGCCCCAATGAAATGGCCAAAAAAATGGCAACACGTTCCAAAATAAATCAAAATGGTGGACTTCCTGTTAGGTTTAGCATATGGTTCAAAAATAGTTTTTTGTAGGTCATAGTCTGTTACATATGTGTACCAATTTTCGTAGCTCTAGATTAAACGTACAACCGGCAATGCCTCGTGAAGTAAGAATTTTTAAACTCTAAATTTGATGCGCCGCCACCGTCATATAGTATATCAAAAACTTTTCATTTTTCACAATGATGTTGTCCCAGGTGTTGAGATGGTACATCCCAAGTTTGAAGTCAATCGGGTTAACCGTGTAGGAGTAGCGGGCAAAAGTATGACCCCTGTAAATGTGCAAAAATTGGCAAAAATTGGACATTTAAATACTCATACCTCACTTTCTGTCTATTTTAGGGTACACACTTCAAAGAGGTTTTTGTTCATTGGGATGTGCTACAGGTGCCACACAATTTTCATAGCCGTCGGACAATCGTAGCGGGACAGGGATCCGTTTAACCTATGTAGGGGGCGCTAAGGAGCCATTTTTCTGTTATCATGTATGGCGACTTTAAAATATCAAATTTTTCGCCAGGCCTGATGTGCGTGTAACGTTTGGTGAGTTTTCGGTCACGTTTAGTGTCTCAAAAATGTGATCGTTTGCGGAGAAGAATAATAATAAGAATAATAATAATAACTAGAGCTGCGAGCAGCTATAAAGGGCCCTCGCAACCTGGGCCACGTTGGGGTACTTGCACGTCGGGGT
Organism: Festucalex cinctus; assembly: GCF_051991245.1. Taxonomy (NCBI): domain Eukaryota; kingdom Metazoa; phylum Chordata; class Actinopteri; order Syngnathiformes; family Syngnathidae; genus Festucalex; species Festucalex cinctus. Next base: position 4,291,798 of record NC_135418.1, on the reverse strand, counting down.
ACTGGCACGTTGGGGTACTGTCAAATCGGACAAGGACCATCTAAAATGTTTTTGACAAGCTTTGTGAGTGCAAAAGGCCAAAGATGGTGTGCAATTCCCAAAATAAATTCAAAATGGCGGACTTCCTTTTAGGTTTAGCATACGGCTACAGAATACTTTTTGTAGGTCTTAAGCTAATAGGTATGCCTCCCAGTTTTCACAAATCTAGGTCAAGTCATCTTTAGTTGTGTATCGCTTGAATCATACAATTGGAAATGCTCCATAAAAATGCATAGAGGGCGCTATTGAGCACAACGTTGGGTTACTTGCACGTCAGGGTACTGGCACGTTGGGGTACTGTTACATGGAACAAGGACCATTTAAAATGTTAGTTTTTTCCATGCCTTGTCTGTGCAAAGTTTAATGAAAGAGGCCAAAAATGATGTATAATTCCCAAAATAAAATCAAAATAGCGGACTTCCTCTTTGGTTTGGCAAATGGCTACATAATACTTTTTTGTAGGTATTAGGCTGATAGGGGTCTGTCCTAATTTTCACAAATCTAGCAGAATCATACAATCGGAAATACTTCATAAAAATGTCTAGAGGGCGCTATTTATTGCAAATTGCACAATAAATCTCTAAAAATTCATGTTCATGACAAGTCTGATGTGTTTGCAAAGTTTCATGAGTTTTCACACATGTATAGATAAAAAAACAAAGCAGCACTTTACTTGGCAAACAATGCATCGCTATAGCAGCAGCGTGCGACAAAATAAAAAACTTTCGATAACTTTGCATCTTAAACATCTTAAGATGAAACACACCAAGTTTGAAGATGGTCGGATGAACTTTGTACGAGGAGTTCGTTAAAATATGACCCCTGAAAAAGGCCACAAAAAATGGCAACAAATCCCATCGTAAATCAAAATGGCAGACTTCCTGTTTGGTTTAGCACATGGTTCCAAGAGACTTTTTTTGTACATCGTGGGCTCTTATGTATGCCTGCAAATTATCATCTCGCTAGGTGAAACGTACAACCGGGAATGCTTCGTTAAAGAGGAGTTTTCTAGCTCAAAATGTGATGCCCGGCCCCTGGGGGACTTCCTGTTGGATTTAGCACATGGCACCAAGAGACTTTTTTTGTACATTGTGGGCTGTTACATATGTCTACAAATTTTTGTAGCTCTAGCTACTTCGTACAACTGGGAATGCTTCATTAAGAAGGATTTTTTTCCTTTGCAAAAAGTGCATGCCACGACAACAGCGTGCGACGAAATAAAGAGCTTTCAATAACTTTTCATCCTCAACATCTTAAGATGAGTCACACCAAGTTTGAAGATGATCGGATAAACTCTGTAGGAGGAGTTCGTTCAAATATGACCCCTATGAAATGGCCCAAAAAATGGCAACACATTCCAAAGTAAATCAAAATGGCGGACATCCTGTTAGGTTTAGCATATGGTTCAAAAAGAGTTTTTTGTACCTCGAGGGCTGTTATATACCTCTACAAATTTTGGTAACTCTAGGTGAAACGTACAGCCGGGTATGCTTTGTTAAAGAGGAGTTTTTTAGCTTAAAATGTGATGCCCGGCCCCTGGGGGACTTCCTGTTGGGTTTAGCACAGGGCACCAAGAGACTTTTTTGTACATCTTGGGCTGTTACATATGTCTACAAATTTTCGTAGCTCTAGCTGCTTCGTACAACTGGCAATGCTTCTTTAAGGATATTTTTTTTCCTTTGCAAACAGTGCATGCCATGACAACAGCGTGCGACGAAATACAAAGCTTTCAATAACTTTTCATCTTCAACATCTTAAGATGAATCACACCAAGTTTGAAGATGATCGGATAAACACTGTAGGAGGAGTTCGTTAAAATAAGACCCCAATGAAATGGCCAAAAAAATGGCAACACGTTCCAAAATAAATCAAAATGGCGGACTTCCTGTGAGGTTTAGCATATGGTTCAAAAAGAGTTTTTTGTAGGTCATAGCCTGTTACATATGTGTACAAATTTTCGTAGCTCTAGATTAAACGTACAACCGGCAATGCTTCGTGAAGTAAGAATTTTTAAACTCTAAATTTGATGCGTCGCCGACGTCATATAGTATATCAAAAACTTTAGATTTTTTACAATGATGTTGTCCCAGGTGTTGAGATGGTCCATCCCAAGTTTGAAGTTAATCGGGTTAACCGTGTAGGAGAAGCGGGCAAAAGTATGACCCCTGTAAATGTGCAAAACTGGGCCAAAATTGGACAGTCAGATGATCATACCTCACTTTCTGTCTATTTTAGGGTACACACATCAAAGAGGTTTTTGTTCATCTGGATGTGCTACGGGTGCCACACAATTTTCGTCGCCATAGGACAATCGTAGCGGGACAGGGATCCGTTTAACCTATGTAGGTGGCGCTATGGAGCCATTTTTCTGTTATCATGTATGGCGACTTTAAAATATCAAATTTTTCGCCAGGCCTGATGTGCGTGTAAAGTTTGGTGAGTTTTCGTTCACGTTTAGCGTCTCAAAAATGCGATTGTTTGCGGAGAAGAATAATAATAAGAATAACTAGAGCTGCGAGCAGCTATAAAGGGCCCTCGCAACCTGGGCCACGTTGGGGTACTTGCACGTCGGGGTACTGGCACGTTGGGGTACTGTCAAATCGGACAAGGACCATCTAAAATGTTTTTGACAAGCTTTGTGAGTGCAAAAGGCCAAAGATGGTGTGCAATTCCCAAAATAAATTCAAAATGGCGGACTTCCTTTTAGGTTTAGCATACGGCTACAGAATACTTTTTGTAGGTCTTAAGCTAATAGGTATGCCTCCCAGTTTTCAAAAATCTAGGTCAAGTCATCTTTAGTTGTGTATCGCTTGAATCATACAATTGGAAATGCTCCATAAAAATGCATAGAGGGCGCTATTGAGCACAACGTTGGGTTACTTGCACGTCAGGGTACTGGCACGTTGGGGTACTGTTACATGGAACAAGGACCATTTAAAATGTTAGTTTTTCCCATGCCTTGTCTGTGCAAAGTTCTATGAAAGAGGCCAAAAATGATGTATAATTCCCAAAATAAAATCAAAATAGCGGACTTCCTCTTTGGTTTGGCAAATGGCTACATAATACTTTTTTGTAGGTATTAGGCTGATAGGGGTCTGTCCTAATTTTCACAAATCTAGCAGAATCATACAATCGGAAATACTTCATAAAAATGTCTAGAGGGCGCTATTTATTGCAAATTGCACAATAAATCTCTAAAAATTCATGTTCATGACAAGTCTGATGTGTTTGCAAAGTTTCATGAGTTTTCAGACATGTATAGATAAAAAAACAAAGCAGCACTTTACTTGGCAAACAATGCATCGCTATAGCAGCAGCGTGCGACAAAATAAAAAACTTTCGATAACTTTGCATCTTAAACATCTTAAGATGAAACACACCAAGTTTGAAGACGGTCGGATGAACTTTGTACGAGGAGTTCGTTAAAATATGACCCCTGAAAAAGGCCACAAAAAATGGCAACAAATCCCATCGTAAATCAAAATGGCAGACTTCCTGTTTGGTTTAGCACATGGTTCCAAGAGACTTTTTTGTACATCGTGGGCTCTTATGTATGCCTGCAAATTATCATCGCGCTAGGTGAAACGTACAACCGGGAATGCTTCGTTAAAGAGGAGTTTTCTAGCTCAAAATGTGATGCCCGGCCCCTGGGGGACTTCCTGTTGGGTTTAGCACATGGCACGAAGAGACTTTTTTGTACATTGTGGGCTGTTACATATGTCTACAAATTTTTGTAGCTCTAGCTACTTCGTACAACTGGGAATGCTTCATTAAGAAGGATTTTTTTCCTTTGCAAAAAGTGCATGCCACGACAACAGCGTGCGACGAAATAAAGAGCTTTCAATAACTTTTCATCCTCAACATCTTAAGATGAGTCACACCAAGTTTGAAGATGATCGGATAAACTCTGTAGGAGGAGTTCGTTAAAATATGACCCCTATGAAATGGCCCAAAAAATGGCAACACATTCCAAAGTAAATCAAAATGGCGGACGTCCTGTTAGGTTTAGCATATGGTTCAAAAAGAGTTTTTTGTACCTCGAGGGCTGTTATATACCTCTACAAATTTTGGTAACTCTAGGTGAAACGTACAGCCGGGTATGCTTTGTTAAAGAGGAGTTTTTTAGCTCAAAATGTGATGCCCGGCCCCTGGGGGACTTCCTGTTGGGTTTAGCACAGGGCACCAAGAGACTTTTTTGTACATCTTGGGCTGTTACATATGTCTACAAATTTTCGTAGCTCTCGCTGCTTCGTATAAATGGGAATGCTTCTTTAAGGATATTTTTTTTCCTTTGCAAACAGTGCATGCCATGACAACAGCGTGTGACGAACTACAAAGCTTTCAATAACTTTCCATCTTCAACATCTTAAGATGAATTCACACCAAGTTTGAAGATGATCGGATAAACACTGTAGGAGGAGTTCGTTAAAATAAGACCCCAATGAAATGGCCAAAAAAATGGCAACACGTTCCAAAATAAATCAAAATGGTGGACTTCCTGTTAGGTTTAGCATATGGTTCAAAAAGAGTTTTTTGTAGGTCATAGCCTGTTACATATGTGTACCAATTTTCGTAGCTCTAGATTAAACGTACAACCGGCAATGCTTCGTGAAGTAAGAATTTTTAAACTCTAAATTTGATGCGCCACCGCCGTCATATAGTATATCAAAAACTTTTCATTTTTCACAATGATGTTGTCCCAGGTGTTGAGATGGTACATCCCAAGTTTGAAGTCAATCGGGTTAACCGTGTAGGAGAAGCGGGCAAAAGTATGACCCCTGTAAATATGCAAAACTGGGCCAAAATTGGACATTTAAATACTCATACCTCACTTTCTGTCTATTTTAGGGTACACACTTCAAAGAGGTTTTTGTTCATTGGGATGTGCTACAGGTGCCACACAATTTTCATAGCCGTCGGACAATCGTAGCAGGACAGGGATCCGTTTAACCTATGTAGGGGGCGCTAAGGAGCCATTTTTCTGTTATCATGTATGGCGACTTTAAAATATCAAATTTTTCGCCAGGCCTGATGTGCGTGTAAAGTTTGGTGAGTTTTCGGTCACGTTTAGTGTCTCAAAAATGCGATTGTTTGCGGAGAAGAATAATAACTAGAGCTGCGAGCAGCTATAAAGGGCCCTCGCAACCCGGGCCACGTTGGGGTACTTGCACGTCGGGGTACTGGCACGTTGGGGTACTGTCAAATAGGACAAGACCATCTAAAATGTTTTTGACAAGCCTTGTGTGTGCAAAGTTTAATCAAAACGCAAAATATGGTGTGCAATTCCCAAAATAAATTCAAAATGGTGGACTTCCTTTTAGGTTTAGCATACGGCTACAGAATACCTTTTGTAGGTCTTAAGCTAATAGGTATGCCTCCCAGTTTTCATAAATCTTGGTCAAGTCATCTTTAGTTGTGTATCGCTTGAATCATACAATTGGAAATGCTCCATAAAAATGCATAGAGGGCGCTATTGAGCACAACGTTGGGTTACTTGCACGTCAGGGTACTGGCACGTTGGGGTACTGTTACATGGAACAAGGACCATTTAAAATGTTAGTTTTTTCCATGGCTTGTCTGTGCAAAGTTTAATGAGAAAGGCCAAAAATGATGTATAATTCCCAAAATAAAATCAAAATAGCGGACTTCCTCTTTGGTTTGGCAAATGGCTACATAATACTTTTTTGTAGGTCTAGCATAATCATACAATCGGAAATGCTTCATAAAAATGTCTAGAGGGCGCTATTTATTGCAAATTGCACAATAAATCTCTAAAAATTCATGTTCATGACAAGTCTGATGTGTTTGCAAAGTTTCATGAGTTTTCATGTGTATAAAAAAAAAAAAAAGCAGCACTTGACAACTGTTACATGGAACAAGGACCATTTAAAATGTTACTTTTTTCCATGCCTTGTCTGTGCAAAGTTTAATGAAAAAGGCCAAAAATTATGTATAATTCCCAAAATAAAATCAAAATAGCGGACTTCCTCTTTGGTTTGGCAAATGGCTACATAATACTTTTTTGTAGGTCTAGCATAATCATACAATCGGAAAGGCTTCATAAAAATGTCTAGAGGGCGCTATATATTGCAAATTGCACAATAAATCTCTGAAAATTCATGTTCATGACGAGTCTGATGTGTTTGCAAAGTTTCATGAGTTTTCATGTGTATAAAAAAAAAAAGCAGCACTTGACAAACAATGCATTGCTATGGCAACAGCGTGTTACAAAATAAAAAACTTTCGATTACTTTGCATCTTAAACATCTTAAGATGAAACACACCAAGTTTGAAGACAGTCGGATAAATTTTGTAGGAGGGGTTCGTTAAAATATGACCCCTGAAAAAGGCCACAAAAAATGGCAACAAATCCCATCATAAATCAAAATGGCAGACTTCCTGTTTGGTTTAGCACATGGTTCCAAGAGACTTTTTTGTACATCGTGGGCTCTTATGTATGCCTGCAAAAGAGGAGTTTTTTAGCTCAAAATGTGATGCCCGGCCCCTGGGGGACTTCCTGTTAGGTTAAGCACATGGCACCAAGAGACTTTTTTGTACATCCTGGACTGTTACATATGTCTACAATTTTTCGTCGCTCTAGCTGCTTCGTACAACTGGGAATGCTTCATTAATAAGATTTTTTTTCCTTTGCAAAAAGTGCATGCCACGACAACAGCGTGTGACGAAATAAAAAACTTTCAATCACTTTTCATTTTCAACATCTTAAGATGAATCACACCAAGTTTGAAGATGATCGGATAAACTCTGTAGGAGGAGTTTGTTAAAATATGACCCCTATGAAATGGCCCAAAAAAATGGCAACACATTCCAAAGTAAATCAAAATGGCGGACGTCCTGTTAGGTTTAGCATATGGTTCAAAAAGAGTTTTTTGTACCTCGAGGGCTGTTATATACCTCTACAAATTTTGGTAACTCTATGTGAAATGTACAGCCGGGTATGCTTTGTTAAAGAGGAGTTTTTTAGCTCAAAATGTGATGCCCGGCCCCTGGGGGACTTCCTGTTGGGTTTAGCACAGGGCACCAAGAGACTTTTTTGTACATCTTGGGCTGTTACATATGTCTACAAATTTTCGTAGCTCTAGCTGCTTCGTACAAATGGGAATGCTTCTTTAAGGATATTTTTTTTCCTTTAAAAACAGTGCATGCCATGACAACAGTGTGCGACGAAATACAAAGCTTTCAATAACTTTTCATCTTCAACATCTTAAGATGAATCACACCAAGTTTGAAGATGATCGGATAAACACTGTAGGAGGAGTTCGTTAAAATAAGACCCCAATGAAATGGCCAAAAAAATGGCAACACGTTCCAAAATAAATCAAAATGGTGGACTTCCTGTTAGGTTTAGCATATGGTTCAAAAAGAGTTTTTTGTAGGTCATAGCCTGTGACATATGTGTACCAATTTTCGTAGCTCTAGATTAAACGTACAACCGGCAATGCTTCGTGAAGTAAGAATTTTTAAACTCTAAATTTGATGCGCCGCCACCGTCATATAGTATATCAAAAACTTTTCATTTTTCACAATGATGTTGTCCCAGGTGTTGAGATGGTACATCCCAAGTTTGAAGTCAATCGGGTTAACCGTGTAGGAGAAGCGGGCAAAAGTATGACCCCTGTAAATGTGCAAAAATTGGCAAAAATTGGACATTTAAATACTCATACCTCACTTTCTGTCTATTTTAGGGTACACACTTCAAAGAGGTTTTTGTTCATTGGGATGTGCTACAGGTGCCACACAATTTTCATAGCCGTCGGACAATCGTAGCGGGACAGGGATCCGTTTAACCTATGTAGGGGGCGCTAAGGAGCCATTTTTCTGTTATCATGTATGGCGACTTTAAAATATCAAATTTTTCGCCAGGCCTGATGTGCGTGTAAAGTTTGGTGAGTTTTCGTTCACGTTTAGTGTCTCAAAAATGCGATTGTTTGCGGAGAAGAAAAAGAAGAATAATAAGAAGAATTCCTACAAAAACAATAGGGCCTCGCAGCGGCACCGCCGCCGCCGCTGCTCGGGCCCTAATAATAATAAGAATAATAATAAGAAGAATTCCTACAAAAACAATAGGGCCTCGCAGCGGCACCGCCGCCGCCGCTGCTCGGGCCCTAACTAGAGCTGCGAGCAGCTATAAAGGGCCCTCGCAGCCCGGGCCATGTTGGGGTCCTTGCACGTTGGGGTACTTGCACGTTGGGGTACTGGCACATTGGGGTACTGGCATATTGGAAGCAAAATTTCTTTGAAAATGGCATAATAAACGTTTACATGTAGAATATTTTTTTGCCAGTGTGTGTGTCAAGCTCAACGGGTTTTGGTGATTGTTAAGACCTGCAAAAATCAGCGTCCTTTTTTATTTTTAGGCAATGAGTTGCCCTGATTGGTATTTTTTTGTAAAAGTGTATATACACATCATCGCTCGTTGTACTCATTGCACAATGTTACTTTTATTGTCCAAAGGGGCAATCAAAAATGAATAAAACAAAATGGAAACGTACATACGTTTGGATCGGTGTGAAGCCAGTGAACAATTTGAGTGGTGGAAACTAAAAGAATATTCATAAATGACTTAGTTATCACACTTAGAATGAGTGTACATTTTTTGTACAAAATACCGTATGTGGGGTATTTTTTTTTCATGCCTCAAGGGCTACGTGGCGCTGCATATATAACTGAATGTTGTCATAGAGATAACTTCAGGCCTTGACGATAAACATACATGTCAAGTTTGGGATTTTTTGGAGCATGTACCGGGGAGTTATCAAGCATATCCTTTTTCATTGCGAAACACAAATTTTGATGCCCCGCCCTCATCATATAGTATTTCGAAAAGTCAAAATTTTTCCCCTTGTCGTTGGCTCAGGTCTTGACATGGTCCAGGCCAAGTCTTAACTCAGTCGGATGAAACGTGTAGGAGAAGTGGGCAAAAGTCTGCCCCCTGTGAATGTGCAAAAATCGTCAAAAATGGGACATTCAAAAATTCGTAGCTCACTTCCTGTTCATTTTAGCATATGGGTACAAGATACTTTTTTGTAGGTCTTGGGCTCCCTCATACACCTAAAAATATTCGTCGTTCTTGCTTAAACGTACAACCGGGGCTGCTTCGTTAAAGATTTCGAGGGGGCGCTATTGAGTCATTTTTATAAAAATAGCACAATCAACAATAAAATATTGCTCATTTTACCAGGCCAGATGTGTGTGCCAAGTTTCATGAGTTTCTGTGCATGTTTAGACCCTCAAAACTGGCGTTGTTTTCTTGGTGAACAGCGCTTAGCCACACCCACAGCAATTCGCGAAAACTCACAAACTTCGTGTTGTGACATCATGAAGGCCGAAACCCTCATCAAACGTGCCGGGCTTGGTTTTTATTTTTCTACGCTAGGGGGCGCTATCGAGTCGCATTGTTAGGACGACTTAATAATATCAAATTTTTCGCCGGGCCTGAGGAGTGTGCAAAGTTCGGTGAGTTTTCGTGAATGTTTAGGTACCCAAAATCGCGATCGTTTGCGGAGAATAAAGAATAATAATAATAACTAGAGCTGCGAGCAGCTATAAAGGGCCCTCGCAGCCCGGGCCACGTTGGGGTCCTTGCATATATAACTGAATGTTGTCATAGAGATACCTTCAGGCCTTGACGATAAACATACATGTCAAGTTTGGGATTTTTTGGAGCATGTACCGGGGAGTTATTAAGCATATCCTTTTTCAGTGCGAAACACAAATTTTGATGCCCCGCCCTCACCATATAGTATTTCCGAAAGTCAAGATTTTTCCGTCTGTTGTTGGCTCAGGTCTTGGCATGGTCCAGGTCAAGTCATAAGTCAGTCGGATAAAACGTGTAGGAGAAGTGGGCAAAAGTATGCCCCCTGAAAATGTGCAAAAATCGTCAAAAATGGGACATTCAAAAATTCGTAGCTCACTTCCTGTTCATCTTAGCATATGGGTCCAAGAGACTTTTTTGTAGGTCTTTGGCTCCCTCATACACCTAAAAATATTCGTAGATCTTGCTTAAACGTACAATCGGGGCTGCTTCATTAAAAATTTCTAGGGGGCGCTATTGAGTCATTTTTGTAAAAATAGGACAATACATGATAAAATATTGCTCATTTTGCCAGGCCAGATGTGTGTGCCAAGTTTCATGAGTTTCTGCGCATGTTTAGACCATCAAAACTGGCGTTGTTTTCTTGGCGAACAGTGCTTAGCCACGCCCACAGTGATTCGCGAAAACTCACAAACTTCGTGTTGTGACATCATGAAGGCCGAAACCCTCATCTGAGCAAATATGAGGTTGGTCCAGTTAGCGTGTTTGGAGAAAAATGTACAAGAAAATTCGTTAGAAAAAAAATTGCCACTAGGTGGCGCTATCAGTAAGATGAAATATAAGTACGTAGATGTCTTTAGGGCTGGACTCTCATCAAATGTGTGAAATTTTGAGAAGATAGGATCATCTCGGTCAAGTTCATGCAGCTTTTATTGTCACGAAAAATCTTCAGACTTTGCGGCACCGTAGAGGCCACGCCCTTTGGCGAAAAGTTACAATATTCGGTGTGGGGCATGATCAACATCTTAAGGCTTTTCTGACCAATTTTCAAATGGATCCCTTCAACAAGCTCAGCACAGTAGCTAAAAACGTAAAGTATGACATTTATTGTAACCACTAGGTGGCGCTATATGTATAACTGAATTTTATCATATAGATGTTTTCAGGCCGTGACTATTACGTTGCCTGAGAAGTTTGAGATTTTTTGGAGCTTGAACATGGGAGTTATTAAGCATTTGCTCTTTCTGGACAAATGAAATTTTAAAGGCAATATTTGATGCCCCGCCCCCGTCATATAGTATTTCAAAAAGGCAAGATGTTTTGCCCAGTTGTTCTCTCAGGTCTTGAGATGATAAATGCCAAGTTTGAAGTCAATTGGATGAAAAATGTTTGCAAAGGGGGAAAAAGCATGACCACAGTGAATGTGCCAAAATAGGCCAAAATTGGACATAAAAAAATTCATAGCTCACTTCCTGTACATTTTAGCTACATGGTCCCAATAGACTTTTTTGTGCGTCTCGGGGTGCTACACGTGCCTGCCAATTTTTGTTGCTCTTGCTCAAACGTGCCGGGCTTGGTTTTTATTTTTCTACGCTAGGGGGCGCTATCGAGTCGCATTGTTATGACGACTTAATAATATCAAATTTTTCGCCGGGCCTGAGGAGTGTGCAAAGTTCGGTGAGTTTTCGTGAATGTTTAGGTACCCAAAATCGCGATCGTTTGCGGAGAATAAAGAAGAAGAAGAATAATAATAATAACTAGAGCTGCGAGCAGCTATAAAGGGCCCTCGCAGCCCGGGCCACGTTGGAGTCCTTGCACGTTGGGGTACTTGCACGTTAGGGTACTGGCACGTTGGGGTACTGGCATATTGGAAGCAAAATTTCTTTGAAAATGGCATAATAAACGTTTACATGTAGAATATTTTTTTTGCCAGTGTGTGTCAAGCTCAACGGGTTTTGGTGATTGTTAAGACCTGCAAAAATCAGCGTCCTTTTTTATTTTTAGGCAATGAGTTGCCCTGATTGGTATTTTTTGTAAAAGTGTATATATACATCATCGCTCGTTGTACTCATTGCACAATGTTACTTTTATTGTCCAAAGGGGCAATCAAAAATTAATAAAACAAAATGGAAACGTACATACGTTTGGATCGGTGTGAAGCCAGTGAACAATTTGAGTGGTGGAAACTAAAAGAATATTCAGAAATGACTTAGTCATCACACTTAGAATGAGTTTACATTTTTTTGTACAAAATACCGTATGTGGGTTTTTTTTTTTATATAAGCCTCAAGGGCTAGGTGGCGCTGTATTCATAACTGAATGTTGTCATCGAGATACCTTCAGGCCTTGATTATAAGCATACATGTCAAGTGTGGGATTTTTTTTGGAGCATGTACCGTGGAGTTATTAAGCATATCCTTCATTCACGATATTGCTTTTAATGTCCACAGAGGCTATCAAAAATAAATAAAAATATATATATGTTTGGATAAGTCTGATGCCAGTGAACATTTTGAGTGGTGGAAACTAAAAGAATATTCATAAATGACTTAGTTATCACACTTAGAATGAGTTTACATTTTTTGTACAAAATACCGTATGTGGGGTATTTTTTTTTTATGCCTCAAGGGCTAGGTGGCGCTGCATATATAACTGAATGTTGTCATAGAGATAGCTTCAGGCCTTGACGATAAACATACATGTCAAGTTTGGGATTTTTTGGAGCATGTACCGGGGAGTTATTAAGCATATCCTTTTTCAGTGCGAAACACAAATTTTGATGCCCCGCCTTCATCATATAGTATTTCGAAAGGTCAAGATTTTTCCCCCTGTCGTTGGCTCAGGTCTTGACATGGTCCAGGTCAAGTCTTAACTCCGTCAGATGAAACGTGTAGGAGAAGTGAGCAAAAGTCTGCACCCTGTGAATGTGCAAAAATTGTCAAAAATGGGACATTCAAAAATTCGTAGCTCACTTCCTGTTCATTTTAGCATATGGGTCCAAGAGACTTTTTTTGTAGGTCTTGGGCTCCCTCATACACCTAAAAATATTCGTCGTTCTTGCTTAAACGTACAACCGGGGCTGCTTCGTTAAAAACTTCTAGGGGGCGCTATTGAGTCATTTTTGTAAAAATAGCACAATCAACAATAAAATATTGCTCATTTTACCAGGCCAGATGTGTGTGCCAAGTTTCATGAGTTTCTGTGCATGTTTAGACCCTCAAAACTGGCGTTGTTTTCTTGGCGAACAGCGCTTAGCCACGCCCACAGCAATTCGCGAAAACTCACAAACTTCGTGTTGTGACATCATGAAGGCCGAAACCCTCATCTGAGCAAATATGAGGTAGGTCCAGTTAACTTGTTTGGAGAAAAACGTAGAAGAAAATTCGTAAGAAAAAAAATTGCCACTAGGTGGCGCTATCAGTTAGATGAAATGTAAGTTAGTAGATGTCTTTAGAGCTGGACTCTCATCAAATGTGTGAAATTTTGAGAAGATAGGATCATCTCGGTCAAGTTAATGCAGCTTTTATTGTCACGAAAAATCTTCAGACTTTGCGTCACCGTAGCGGCCACGCCCTTTGGCGAAAAGTTACAATATTCGGTGTGGGGCATGATCAACATCTTAAGGCTTTTCTGACCAATTTTCAACTGGATCCCTTCAACGAGCTCAGCACAGTAGCTAAAAACGTAAAGTATGACATTTATTGTAACCACTAGGTGGTGCTATATGTATAACTGAATTTAGTCATATAGATGTTTTCAGGCCGTGACTATTACGTTGCCTGAGAAGTTTGAGATTTTTTGGAGCTTGTACATGGGAGTTATTCAGCATTTGCTCTTTCTGGACAAATGAAATTTTAAAGGCTATATTTGATGCCCCGCCCCCGTCATATAGTATTTCGAAAAGGCAAGACTTTTTGCCCAGCTATTCTCTTAGGTCTTGAGATGATAAATACCAAGTTTGAAGTCAATGGGATGAAAAATGTTTGCATAGGGGGAAAAAGCATGACCACAGTGAATGTGCCAAAATAGGCCAAAATTGGACATTAAAAAATTCATAGCTCACTTCCTGTACATTTTAGCTACATGGTCCCAATAGACTTTTTTGTGCGTCTCGGGGTGCTACACGTGCCTGCCAATTTTCGTTGCTCTAGCTCAAACGTGCCGGGCTTGGTTTTTATTTTTCTATGCTAGGGGGCGCTATAGAGTCGCGTTGTTATAACGACTTCATAATATCAAATTTTTCGCCGGACCTGAGGAGTGTGCAAAGTTCGGTGAGTTTTCGTGAATATTTAGGTACCCAAAATCGCGATTGTTTGCGGAGAATAAAGAAGAAGAAGAATAATAATAACTAGAGCTGCGAGCAGCTATAAAGGGCCCTCGCAGCCCGGGCCACGTTGGGGTCCTTGCACGTTGGGGTACTTGCACGTTGGGGTACTGGCACGTTGGGGTACTGGCATATTGGAAGCAAAATTTCTTTGAAAATGGCATAATAAACGTTTACATGTAGAATATTTTTTTGCCAGTGTGTGTGTCAAGCTCAACGGGTTTTGGTGATTGTTAAGACCTGCAAAAATCAGCGTCCTTTTTTATTTTTAGGCAATGAGTTGCCCTGATTGGTATTTTTTTGTAAAAGTGTATATACACATCATCGCTCGTTGTACTCATTGCACAATGTTACTTTTATTGTCCAAAGGGGCAATCAAAAATGAATAAAACAAAATGGAAACGTACATACGTTTGGATCGGTGTGAAGCCAGTGAACAATTTGAGTGGTGGAAACTAAAAGAATATTCATAAATGACTTAGTTATCACACTTAGAATGAGTGTACATTTTTTGTACAAAATACCGTATGTGGGGTATTTTTTATTTTTTTTTATTTAAGCCTCAAGGGCTAGGTGGCGCTGTATTTATAACTGAATGTTGTCATAGAGATACCTTCAGGCCTTGATTATAAGCATACATGTCAAGTGTGGGATTTTTTTTTGGAGCATGTACCGTGGAGTTATTAAGCATATCCTTCATTCACGATATTGCTTTTAATGTCCATAGAGGCTATCAAAAATAAATAAAAATATATATATGTTTGGATAAGTCTGATGCCAGTGAACATTTTGAGTGGTGGAAACTAAAAAAATATTCATAAATGACTTAGTTATCACACTTAGAATGAGTGTACATTTTTTGTACAAAATACCGTATGTGGGGTATTTTTTTTTCATGCCTCAAGGGCTAGGTGGCGCTGCATATATAACTGAATGTTGTCATAGAGATAACTTCAGGCCTTGACGATAAACATACATGTCAAGTTTGGGATTTTTTGGAGCATGTACCGGGGAGTTATCAAGCATATCCTTTTTCATTGTGAAACACAAATTTTGATGCCCCGCCCTCATCATATAGTATTTCGAAAAGTCAAAATTTTTCCCCCTGTCGTTGGCTCAGGTCTTGACATGGTCCAGGCCAAGTCTTAACTCAGTCGGATGAAACGTGTAGGAGAAGTGGGCAAAAGTCTGCCCCCTGTGAATGTGCAAAAATCGTCAAAAATGGGACATTCAAAAATTCGTAGCTCACTTCCTGTTCATTTTAGCATATGGGTACAAGAGACGTTTTTGTAGGTCTTGGGCTCCCTCATACACCTAAAAATATTCGGCGTTTTTGCTTAAACGTACAACCGGGGCTGCTTCGTTAAAAATTTCAAGGGGGCGCTATTGAGTCATTTTTGTAAAAATAGCACAATCAACAATAAAATATTGCTCATTTTACCAGGCCAGATGTGTGTGCCAAGTTTCAGGAGTTTCTGTGCATGTTTAGACCCTCAAAACTGGCGTTGTTTTCTTGGCGAACAGCGCTTAGCCACGCCTACAGCAATTCGCGAAAACTCACAAACTTCGTGTTGTGACATCATGAAGGCCGAAACCCTCATCTGAGCAAATATGAGGTTGGTCCAGGTAACGTGTTTGGAGGAAAAATGTACAAGAAAATTCGTAAGAAAAAAAATTGCCACTAGGTGGCGCTATCAGTTAGATGAAATGGAAGTTAGTAGATGTCTTTAGAGCTGGACTCTCATCAAATGTGTGAAATTTTGAGAAGATAGGATCATCTCGGTCAAGTTAATGCAGCTTTTATTTTCACGAAAAATCTTCAGATTTTGCGTCACCGTAGCGGCCACGCCCTTTGATGAAAAGTTACAATATTCGGTGTGGGGCATGATCAACATCTTAAGGCTTTTCTGACCAATTTTCAAGTGGATCCCTTCAACAAGCTCAGCACAGTAGCTAAAAACGTAAAGTATGACATTTATTGTAACCACTAGGTGGCGCTATATGTATAACTGAATTTTGTCATATAGATGTTTTCAGGCTGTGACTATTACATTGCCTGAGAAGTTTGAGATTTTTTGGAGCTTCAACATGGGAGTTATTAAGCATTTGCTCTTTCTGGACAAATGAAATTTTAAAGGCAATATTTGATGCCCCGCCCCCGTCATATAGTATTTCGAAAAGGCAAGATTTTTTCCCCAGTTGTTCTCTCAGGTCTTGAGATGATAAATGCCAAGTTTGAAGTCAATTGGATGAAAAATGTTTGCAAAGGGGGAAAAAGCATGACCACAGTGAATGTGCCAAAATAGGCCAAAATTGGACATTAAAAAATTCATAGCTCACTTCCTGTACATTTTAGCTACATGGTCCCAATAGACTTTTTTGTGCGTCTCGGGGTGCTACACGTGCCTGCCAATTTTCGTTGCTCTAGCTCAAACATGCCGGGCTTGGTTTTTATTTTTCTATGCTAGGGGGCGCTATAGAGTCGCGTTGTTATGACGACTTCATAATATCAAATTTTTCGCCGGGCCTGAGGAGTGTGCAAAGTTTGGTGAGTTTTCGTAAATGTTTAGGTACCCAAAATCGTGATCGTTTACGGAGAAGAAGAAGAAGAAGAAGAAGAAGAATAATAATAACTAGAGCTGCGAGCAGCTATAAAGGGCCCTCGCAGCCCGGGCCACGTTGGGGTCCTTGCACGTTGTGGTACTTGCATGTTGGGGTACTGGCACATTGGGGTACTGGCATATTGGAAGCAAAATTTCTTTGAAAATGGCATAATAAACGTTTACATGTAGAATATTTTTTTGCCAGTGTGTGTGTCAAGCTCAACGGGTTTTGGTGATTGTTAAGACCTGCAAAAATCAGCGTCCTTTTTTATTTTTAGGCAATGAGTTGCCCTGATTGGTATTTTTTTGTAAAAGTGTATATACACATCATCGCTCGTTGTATGCACAATGTTACTTTTATTGTCCAAAGGGGCAATCAAAAATGAATAAAACAAAATGGAAACGTACATACGTTTGGATCGGTGTCAAGCCAGTGAACAATTTGAGTGGTGGAAACTAAAAGAATATTCATAAATGACTTAGTTATCACACTTAGAATGAGTGTACATTTTTTGTACAAAATACCGTATGTGGGGTATTTATTTTTTTTTTTTATATAAGCCTCAAGGGCTAGGTGGCGCTGTATTTATAACTGAATGTTGTCATAGAGATACCTTCAGGCCTTGATTATAAGCATACATGTCAAGTGTGGGATTTTTTTTGGAGCATGTACCGTGGAGTTATTAAGCATATCCTTCATTCACGATATTGCTTTTAATGTCCATAGAGGCTATCAAAAATAAATAAAAATATATATATGTTTGGATAAGTCTGATGCCAGTGAACATTTTGAGTGGTGGAAACTAAAAGAATATTCATAAATGACTTAGTTATCACACTTAGAATGAGTGTACATTTTTTGTACAAAATACCGTATGTGGGGTATTTTTTTTTTATTCCTCAAGGGCTAGGTGGCGCTGCATATATAACTGAATGTTGTCATAGAGATAGCTTCAGGCCTTGACGATAAACATACATGTCAAGTTTGGGATTTTTTGGAGCATGTACCGGGGAGTTATTAAGCATATCCTTTTTCAGTGCGAAACACAAATTTTGATGCCCCGCCTTCATCATATAGTATTTCGAAAGGTCAAGATTTTTCCCCCTGTCGTTGGCTCAGGACTTGACATGGTCCAGGTCAAGTCTTAACTCAGTCAGATGAAACGTGTAGGAGAAGTGGGCAAAATTCTGCCCCCTGTGAATGTGCAAAAATTGTCAAAAATGGGACATTCAAAAATTCGTAGCTCACTTCCTGTTCATTTTAGCATATGGGTCCAAGAGACTTTTTTGTAGGTCTTGGGCTCCCTCATACACCTAAAAATATTCGTCGTTCTTGCTTAAACGTACAACCGGGGCTGCTTCGTTAAAAACCTCTAGGGGGCGCTATTGAGTCATTTTTGTAAAAATAGCACAATCAACAATAAAATATTGCTAATTTTACCAGGCCAGATGTGTGTGCCAAGTTTCATGTGTTTCTGTGCCAGTTTAGGCTCTCAAAATTGGCGTTGTTTTCTTGGCAAACAGCGCTTAGCCACGCCCACAGCGATTCGTGAAAACTCACAAACTTTGTGTTGTGACATCATGAAGGCCGAAACCCTCATCTGAGCAAATATGAGGTAGGTCCAGTTAACGTGTTTGGAGAAAAACGTAGAAGAAAATTCGTAAGAAAAAAAATTGCCACTAGGTGGCGCTATCAGTTAGATGAAATATAAGTCAGTAGATGTCTTTAGGGCTGGACTCTCATCAAATGTGTGAAATTTTGAG
Source organism: Festucalex cinctus (assembly GCF_051991245.1). Lineage (NCBI taxonomy): Eukaryota > Metazoa > Chordata > Actinopteri > Syngnathiformes > Syngnathidae > Festucalex > Festucalex cinctus. Next base: position 4,273,512 of record NC_135418.1, on the reverse strand, counting down.
AAGATAGGATCATCTCGGTCAAGTTAATGCAGCTTTTATTTTCACGAAAAATCTTCAGACTTTGCGTCACCGTAGCGGCCACGCCCTTTGGCGAAAAGTTACAATATTTGGTGTGGGGCATGATCAACATCTTAAGGCTTTTCTGACCAATTTTCAAATGGATCCCTTCAACAAGCTCAGCACAGTAGCTAAAAACGTAAAGTATGACATTTATTGTAACCACTAGGTGGCGCTATATGTATAACTGAATTTTATCATATAGATGTTTTCAGGCCGTGACTATTACGTTGCCTGAGAAGTTTGAGATTTTTTGGAGCTTGAACATGGGAGTTATTAAGCATTTGCTCTTTCTGGACAAATGAAATTTTAAAGGCAATATTTGATGCCCCGCCCCCGTCATATAGTATTTCAAAAAGGCAAGATGTTTTGCCCAGTTGTTCTCTCAGGTCTTGACATGATAAATGCCAAGTTTGAAGTCAATTGGATGAAAAATGTTTGCAAAGGGGGAAAAAGCATGACCACAGTGAATGTGCCAAAATAGGCCAAAATTGGACATAAAAAAATTCATAGCTCACTTCCTGTACATTTTAGCTACATGGTCCAAATAGACTTTTTTGTGCGTCTCGGGGTGCTACACGTGCCTGCCAATTTTTGTTGCTCTAGCTCAAACGTGCCGGGCTTGGTTTTTATTTTTCTACGCTAGGGGGCGCTATCGAGTCGCATTGTTATGACGACTTAATAATATCAAATTTTTCGCCGGGCCTGAGGAGTGTGCAAAGTTCGGTGAGTTTTCGTGAATGTTTAGGTACCCAAAATCGCGATCGTTTGCGGAGAATAAAGAAGAAGAATAATAATAATAATAATAATAATAACTAGAGCTGCGAGCAGCTATAAAGGGCCCTCGCAGCCCGGGCCACGTTGGGGTCCTTGCACGTTGGGGTACTTGCACGTTGGGGTACTGGCACGTTGGGGTACTGGCATATTGGAAGCAAAATTTATTTGAAAATGGCATAATAAACGTTTACATGTAGAATATTTTTTTTGCCAGTGTCTGTCAAGCTCAACGGATTTTGGTGATTGTTAAGACCTGCAAAAATCAGCGTCCTTATTTATTTTTAGGCAATGAGTTGCCCTGATTGGTATTTTTTTGTAAAAGTGTATATACACATCATCGCTCGTTGTACTCATTGCACAATGTTTACTTTTATTGTCCAAAGGGGCAATCAAAAATGAATAAAACAAAATGGAAACGTACATACGTTTGGATCGGTGTGAAGCCAGTGAACAATTTGAGTGGTGGAAACTAAAAGAATATTCATAAATTACTTAGTTATCACACTTAGAATGAGTGTACATTTTTTGTACAAAATACCGTATGTGGGGTATTTTTTTATTTTTTTTTATATAAGCCTCAACGGCTAGGTGGCGCTGTATTTATAACTGAATGTTGTCATAGAGATACCTTCAGGCCTTGATTATAAGCATACATGTCAAGTGTGGGATTTTTTTTGGAGCATGTACCGTGGAGTTATTAAGCATATCCTTCATTCACGATATTGCTTTTAATGTCCATAGAGGCTATCAAAAATAAATAAAAATATATATATGTTTGGATAAGTCTGATGCCAGTGAACATTTTGAGTGGTGGAAACTAAAAGAATATTCATAAATGACTTCGTTATCACACTTAGAATGAGTTTACATTTTTTGTACAAAATACCGTATGTGGGGTATTTTTTTTTCATGCCTCAAAGGCTAGGTGGCGCTGCATATATAACTGAATGTTGTCATAGAGATAACTTCAGGCCTTGACGATAAACATACATGTCAAGTTTGGGATTTTTTGGAGCATGTACCGGGGAGTTATCAAGCATATCCTTTTTCATTGCGAAACACAAATTTTGATGCCCCGCCCTCATCATATAGTATTTCGAAAAGTCAAAATTTTTCCCCCTGTCGTTGGCTCAGGTCTTGACATGGTCCAGGCCAAGTCTTAACTCAGTCGGATGAAACGTGTAGGAGAGGTGGGCAAAAGTCTGCCCCCTGTGAATGTGCAAAAATCGTCAAAAATGGGACATTCAAAAATTCGTAGCTCACTTCCTGTTCATTTTAGCATATGAGTACAAGAGACTTTTTTGTAGGTCTTGGGCTCCCTCATACACCTGAAAATATTCGTCGTTCTTGCTTAAACGTACAACCGGGGCTGCTTCGTTAAAAATTTCGAGGGGGCGCTATTGAGTCATTTTTGTAAAAATAGCACAATCAACAATAAAATATTGCTCATTTTACCAGGCCAGATGTGTGTGCCAAGTTTCAGGAGTTTCTGTGCATGTTTAGACCCTCAAAACTGGCGTTGTTTTCTTGGCGAACAGCGCTTAGCCACGCCCACAGCAATTCGCAAAAACTCACAAACTTCGTGTTGTGACATCATGAAGGCCGAAACCCTCATCTGAGCAAATATGAGGTAGGTCCAGTTAACGTGTTTGGAGAAAAACGTAGAAGAAAATTCGTAAGAAAAAAAATTGCCACTAGGTGGCGCTATCAGTTAGATGAAATGTAAGTTAGTAGATGTCTTTAGAGCTGGACTCTCATCAAATGTGTGAAATTTTGAGAAGATAGGATCATCTCGGTCAAGTTAATGCAGCTTTTATTGTCACGAAAAATCTTCAGACTTTGCGTCACCGTAGCGGCCACGCCCTTTGGCGAAAAGTTACAATATTCGGTGTGGGGCGTCATCAACATCTTAAGGCTTTTCTGACCAATTTTCAACTGGATCCCTTCAACGAGCTCAGCACAGTAGCTAAAAACGTAAAGTATGACATTTATTGTAACCACTAGGTGGCGCTATATGTATAACTGAATTTTGTCATATAGATGTTTTCAGGCCGTGACTATTACGTTGCCTGAGAAGTTTGAGATTTTTTGGAGCTTGTACATGGGAGTTATTCAGCATTTGCTCTTTCTGGACAAATGAAATTTTAAAGGCAATATTTGATGCCCCGCCCCCGTCATATAGTATTTCGAAAAGGCAAGACTTTTTGCCCAGCTGTTCTCTTAGGTCTTGAGATGATAAATACCAAGTTTGAAGTCAATGGGATGAAAAATGTTTGCATAGGGGGAAAAAGCATGACCACAGTGAATGTGCCAAAATAGGCCAAAATTGGACATTAAAAAATTCATAGCTCACTTCCTGTACATTTTAGCTACATGGTCCCAATAGACTTTTTTGTGCGTCTCGGGGTGCTACACGTGCCTGCCAATTTACGTTGCTCTAGCTCAAACGTGCCGGGCTTGGTTTTTATTTTTCTATGCTAGGGGGTGCTATAGAGTCGCTTTGTTATAACGACTTCATAATATCAAATTTTTCGCCGGACCTGAGGAGTGTGCAAAGTTCGGTGAGTTTTCGTGAATATTTAGGTACCCAAAATCGCGATTGTTTGCGGAGAATAAAGAAGAAGAAGAAGAAGAAGAAGAAGAATAATAATAATAACTAGAGCTGCGAGCAGCTATAAAGGGCCCTCGCAGCCCGGGCCACGTTGGGGTCCTTGCACGTTGTGGTACTTGCATGTTGGGGTACTGGCACATTGGGGTACTGGCATATTGGAAGCTAAATTTATTTGAAAATGGCATAATAAACGTTTACATGTAGAATATTTTTTTGCCAGTGTGTGTGTCAAGCTCAACGGGTTTTGGTGATTGTTAAGACCTGCAAAAATCAGCGTCCTTTTTTATTTTTAGGCAATGAGTTGCCCTGATTGGTATTTTTTTGTAAAAGTGTATATACACATCATCGCTCGTTGTACTCATTGCACAATGTTACTTTTATTGTCCAAAGGGGCAATCAAAAATGAATAAAACAAAATGGAAACGTACATACGTTTGGATCGGTGTCAAGCCAGTGAACAATTTGAGTGGTGGAAACTAAAAGAATATTCATAAATGACTTAGTTATCACACTTAGAATGAGTGTACATTTTTTGTACAAAATACCGTATGTGGGGTTTTTTTTTTTTTTTTTATATAAGCCTCAAGGGCGAGGTGGCGCTGTATTTATAACTGAATGTTGTCATAGAGATACCTTCAGGCCTTGATTATAAGCATACATGTCAAGTGTGGGATTTTTTTTGGAGCATGTACCGTGGAGTTATTAAGCATATCCTTCATTCACGATATTGCTTTTAATGTCCATAGAGGCTATCAAAAATAAATAAAAATATATATATGTTTGGATAAGTCTGATGCCAGTGAACATTTTGAGTGGTGGAAACTAAAAGAATATTCAGAAATGACTTCGTTATCACACTTAGAATGAGTGTACATTTTTTGTACAAAATACCGTATGTGGGGTATTTTTTTTTTTATTCCTCAAGGGCTAGGTGGCGCTGCATATATAACTGAATGTTGTCACAGAGATAACTTCAGGCCTTGACGATAAACATACATGTCAAGTTTGGGATTTTTTGGAGCATGTACCGGGGAGTTATCAAGCATATCCTTTTTCATTGCGAAACACAAAATTTGATGCCCCGCCCTCATCATATAGTATTTCGAAAAGTCAAAATTTTTCCCCCTGTCGTTGGCTCAGGTCTTGACATGGTCCAGGCCAAGTCTTAACTCAGTCGGATGAAATGTGTAGGAGAAGTGGGCAAAAGTCTGCCCCCTGTGAATGTGCAAAAATCGTAAAAAATGGGACATTCAAAAATTCATAGCTCACTTCCTGTTCATTTTAGCATATGGGTCCAAGAGACTTTTTTGTAGGACTTGGGCTCCCTCATACACCTAAAAATATTCGTCGTTCTTGCTTAAACGTACAACCGGGGCTGCTTTGTTAAAAATTTCTAGGGGGCGCTATTGAGTCATTTTTGTAAAAAATAGCACAATTAACAATAAAATATGGCTCATTTTACCAGGCCAGATGTGTGTGCCAAGTTTCATGAGTTTCTGTGCATGTTTAGACCCTCAAAACTGGCGTTGTTTTCTTGGCGAACAGCGCTTAGCCACACCCACAGCAATTCGCGAAAACTCACAAACTTCGTGTTGTGACATCATGAAGGCCGAAACCCTCATCTGAGCAAATATGAGGTAGGTCCAGTTAACGTGTTTGGAGAAAAACGTAGAAGAAAATTCGTAAGAAAAAAAATTGCCACTAGGTGGCGCTATCAGTTAGATGAAATATAAGTCAGTAGATGTCTTTAGGGCTGGACTCTCATCAAATGTGTGAAATTTTGAGAAGATAGGATCATCTCGGTCAAGTTAATGCAGCTTTTATTTTCACGAAAAATCTTCAGACTTTGCGTCACCGTAGCGGCCACTCCCTTTGGCGAAAAGTTACAATATTCGGTGTGGGGCATGATCAACATCTTAAGGCTTTTCTGACCAATTTTCAAATGGATCCCTTCAACAAGCTCAGCACAGTAGCTAAAAACGTAAAGTATGACATTTATTGTAACCACTAGGTGGCACTATATGTATAACTGAATTTTATCATATAGATGTTTTCAGGCTGTGACTATTACGTTGCCTGAGAAGTTTGAGATTTTTTGGAGCTTGAACATGGGAGTTATTAAGCATTTGCTCTTTCTCAACAAATGAAATTTTAAAGGCAATATTTGATGCCCCGCCCCCGTCATATAGTATTTCAAAAAGGCAAGATGTTTTGCCCAGTTGTTCTCTCAGGTCTTGAGATGATAAATGCCAAGTTTGAAGTCAATTGGATGAAAAATGTTTGCAAAGGGGGAAAAAGCATGACCACAGTGAATGTGCCAAAATAGGCCAAAATTGGACATAAAAAAATTCATAGCTCACTTCCTGTACATTTTAGCTACATGGTCCCAAGAGACTTTTTTGTGCGTCTCGGGGTACTACACGTGCCTGCCAATTTTTGTTGCTCTAGCTCAAACGTGCCGGGCTTGGTTTTTATTTTTCTACGCTAGGGGGCGCTATCGAGTCGCATTGTTATAACGACTTCATAATATCAAATTTTTCGCCGGACCTGAGGAGTGTGCAAAGTTCGGTGAGTTTTCGTGAATATTTAGGTACCCAAAATCGCGATTGTTTGCGGAGAATAAAGAAGAAGAAGAAGAAGAATAATAATAATAATAATAATAATAATAATAATAATAATAATAATAATAATAATAATTTTTACAAAAACAATAGGGACCTCGCAGCGGTCGCTGCTCGGGCCCTAACTAGAGCTGCGAGCAGCTATAAAGGGCCCTCGCAGCCCGGGCCACGTTGGGGTCCTTGCACGTTGGGGTACTTGCACGTTGGGGTACTGGCACATTGGGGTACTGGCATATTGGAAGCAAAATTTCTTTGAAAATGGCATAATAAACGTTTACATGTAGAATATTTTTTTGCCAGTGTGTGTGTCAAGCTCAACGGGTTTTGGTGATTGTTAAGACCTGCAAAAATCAGCGTCCTTTTTTATTTTTAGGCAATGAGTTGCCCTGATTGGTATTTTTTTGTAAAAGTGTATATACACATCATCGCTCGTTGTACTCATTGCACAATGTTACTTTTATTGTCCAAAGGGGCAATCAAAAATGAATAAAACAAAATGGAAACGTACATACGTTTGGATCGGTGTGAAGCCAGTGAACAATTTGAGTGGTGGAAACTAAAAGAATATTCATAAATGACTTAGTTATCACACTTAGAATGAGTGTACATTTTTTGTACAAAATACCGTTTGTGGGGTATTTTTATTTTTTTTTATATAAGCCTCAAGGGCAAGGTGGCGCTGTATTTATAACTGAATGTTGTCATAGAGATACCTTCAGGCCTTGATTATAAGCATACATGTCAAGTGTGGGATTTTTTTTGGAGCATGTACCGTGGAGTTATTAAGCATATCCTTCATTCACGATATTGCTTTTAATGTCCATAGAGGCTATCAAAAATAAATAAAACTAGAGCTGCGAGCAGCTATAAAGGGCCCTCGCAGCCCGGGCCACGTTGGGGTCCTTGCACGTTGGGGTACTTGCACGTTGGGGTACTGGCACATTCGGGTACTGGCATATTGGAAGCAAAATTTCTTTGAAAATGGCATAATAAACGTTTACATGTAGAATATTTTTTTGCCAGTGTGTGTATCAAGCTCAACGGGTTTTGGTGATTGTTAAGACCTGCAAAAATCAGCGTCCTTTTTTATTATTAGGCAATGAGTTGCCCTGATTGGTATTTTTTTGTAAAAGTGTATATACACATCATCGCTCGTTGTACTCATTGCACAATGTTACTTTTATTGTCCAAAGGGGCAATCAAAAATGAATAAAACGAAATGGAAACGTACATACGTTTGGATCGGTGTGAAGCCAGTGAACAATTTGAGTGGTGGAAACTAAAAGAATATTCATAAATGACTTAGTTATCACACTTAGAATGAGTGTACATTTTTTGTACAAAATACCGTATGTGGGGTATTTTTATTTTTTTTTTATATAAGCCTCAAGGGCTAGGTGGCGCTGTATTTATAACTGAATGTTGTCATAGAGATACCTTCAGGCCTTGATTATAAGCATACATGTCAAGTGTGGGATTTTTTTTTTGAGCATGTACCGTGGATTTATTAAGCATAGCCTTCATTCACGATATTGCTTTTAATGTCCATAGAGGCTATCAAAAATACATAAAACTAAATAACAAAAATATGTATGTTTGGATAAGTCTGATGCCAGTGAACATTTTGAGTGGTGGAAACTAAAAGAATATTCATAAATGACTTAGTTATCACACTTAGAATGAGTGTACATTTTTTGTACAAAATACCGTATGTGGGGTATTTTTTTTTTTTTTTATATAAGCCTCAAGGGCTAGGTGGCGCTGTATTTACAACTGAATGTTGTCATAGAGATACCTTCAGGCCTTGATTATAAGCATACATGTCAAGTGTGGGATTTTTTTTTGGAGCATGTACCGTGGAGTTATTAAGCATATCCTTCATTCACGATATTGCTTTTAATGTCCATAGAGGCTATCAAAAATAAATAAAAATATATATATGTTTGGATAAGTCTGATGCCAGTGAACATTTTGAGTGGTGGAAACTAAAAAAATATTCATAAATGACTTAGTTATCACACTTAGAATGAGTGTACATTTTTTGTACAAAATACCGTATGTGGGGTATTTTTTTTTCATGCCTCAAGGGCTAGGTGGCGCTGCATATATAACTGAATGTTGTCATAGAGATAACTTCAGGCCTTGACGATAAACATACATGTCAAGTTTGGGATTTTTTGGAGCATGTACCGGGGAGTTATCAAGCATATCCTTTTTCATTGTGAAACACAAATTTTGATGCCCCGCCCTCATCATATAGTATTTCGAAAAGTCAAAATTTTTCCCCCTGTCGTTGGCTCAGGTCTTGACATGGTCCAGGCCAAGTCTTAACTCAGTCGGATGAAACGTGTAGGAGAAGTGGGCAAAAGTCTGCCCCCTGTGAATGTGCAAAAATCGTCAAAAATGGGACATTCAAAAATTCGTAGCTCACTTCCTGTTCATTTTAGCATATGGGTACAAGAGACGTTTTTGTAGGTCTTGGGCTCCCTCATACACCTAAAAATATTCGGCGTTTTTGCTTAAACGTACAACCGGGGCTGCTTCGTTAAAAATTTCGAGGGGGCGCTATTGAGTCATTTTTGTAAAAATAGCACAATCAACAATAAAATATTGCTCATTTTACCAGGCCAGATGTGTGTGCCAAGTTTCAGGAGTTTCTGTGCATGTTTAGACCCTCAAAACTGGCGTTGTTTTCTTGGCGAACAGCGCTTAGCCACGCCTACAGCAATTCGCGAAAACTCACAAACTTCGTGTTGTGACATCATGAAGGCCGAAACCCTCCTCTGAGCAAATATGAGGTAGGTCCAGTTAACGTGTTTGGAGAAAAACGTAGAAGAAAATTCGTAAGAAGAAAAATTGCCACTAGGTGGCGCTATCAGTTAGATGAAATGTAAGTTAGTAGATGTCTTTAGAGCTGGACTCTCATCAAATGTGTGAAATTTTGAGAAGATAGGATCATCTCGGTCAAGTTAATGCAGCTTTTATTTTCACGAAAAATCTTCAGATTTTGCGTCACCGTAGCGGCCACGCCCTTTGATGAAAAGTTACAATATTCGGTGTGGGGCATGATCAACATCTTAAGGCTTTTCTGACCAATTTTCAAATGGATCCCTTCAACAAGCTCAGCACAGTAGCTAAAAACGTAAAGTATGACATTTATTGTAACCACTAGGTGGCGCTATATGTATAACTGAATTTTGTCATATAGATGTTTTCAGGCTGTGACTATTACGTTGCCTGAGAAGTTTGAGATTTTTTGGAGCTTCAACATGGGAGTTATTAAGCATTTGCTCTTTCTGGACAAATGAAATTTTAAAGGCAATATTTGATGCTCCGCCCCCGTCGTATAGTATTTCGAAAAGGCAAGATGTTTTGCCCAGCTGTTCTCTTAGGTCTTGAGATGATAAATGCCAAGTTTGAAGTCAATTGGATGAAAAATGTTTGCAAAGGGGGAAAAAGCATGACCACAGTGAATGTGCCAAAATAGGCCAAAATTGGACATTAAAAAATTCATAGCTCACTTCCTGTACATTTTAGCTACATGGTCCCAATAGACTTTTTTGTGCGTCTCGGGGTGCTCCACGTGCCTGCCAATTTTCGTTGCTCTAGCTCAAACGTGTCGGGCTTGGTTTTTATTTTTCTACGCTAGGGGGCGCTATAGAGCCGCGTTGTTATAACGACTTCATAATATCAAATTTTTCGCCGGACCTGAGGAGTGTGCAAAGTTTGGTGAGTTTTCGTGAATATTTAGGTACCCAAAATCGCGATTGTTTGCGGAGAATAAAGAAGAAGAAGAAGAATAATAATAATAATAATAATAATAATAATAATAATAATAATAATAATTTTTACAAAAACAATAGGGACCTCGCAGCGGTCGCTGCTCGGGCCCTAAATATATATATGGTTGGATAAGTCTGATGCCAGTGAACATTTTGAGTGGTGGAAACTAAAAGAATATTCATAAATGACTTCGTTATCACACTTAGAATGAGTTGACATTTTTTGTACAAAATACCGTATGTGGGGTATTTTTTTTTTCATGCCTCAAGGGCTAGGTGGCGCTGCATATATAACTGAATGTTGTCATAGAGATAACTTCAGGCCTTGACGATAAACATACATGTCAAGTTTGGGATTTTTTGGAGCATGTCCCGGGGAGTTATCAAGCATATCCTTTTACATTGCGAAACACAAATTTTGATGCCCCGCCCTCATCATATAGTATTTCGAAAAGTCAAAATTTTTCCCCCTGTCGTTGGCTCAGGTCTTGACATGGTCCAGGCCAAGTCTTAACTCAGTCGGATGAAACGTGTAGGAGAAGTGGGCAAAAGTCTGCCCCCTGTGAATGTGCAAAAATCGTCAAAAATGGGACATTCAAAAATTCGTAGCTCACTTCCTGTTCATTTTAGCATATGGGTCCAAGAGACTTTTTTGTAGGTCTTTGGCTCCCTCATACACCTAAAAATTTTCGTAGATCTTGCTTAAACGTACAATCGGGGCTGCTTCGTTAAAAATTTCTAGGGGGCGCTATTGAGTCATTTTTGTAAAAATAGCACAATCAACAATAAAATATTGTTCATTTTACCAGGCCAGATGTGTGTGCCAAGTTTCATGAGTTTCTGCGCATGTTTAGACCCTCAAAACTGGCATTGTTTTCTTGGCGAACAGTGCTTAGCCACGCCCACAGCGATTCGCGAAAACTCACAAACTTCGTGTTGTGACATCATGAAGGCCGAAACCCTCATCTGAGCAAATATGAGGTTGGTCCAGTTAACGTGTTTGGAGAAAAGATGTACAAGAAAATTCGTAAGAAAAAAAATTGCCACTAGGTGGCGCTATCAGTAAGATGAAATATAAGTTCGTAGATGTCTTTAGGGCTGGACTCTCATCAAATGTGTGAAATTTTGAGAAGATAGGATCATCTCGGTCAAGTTCATGCAGCTTTTATTGTCACGAAAAATCTTCAGACTTTGCGGCACCGTAGCGGCCACGCCCTTTGGCGAAAAGTTACAATATTCGGTGTTGGGCATGATCAACATCTTAAGGCTTTTCTGACCAACTTTCAACTGGATCCCTTCAACGAGCTCAGCGCAGTAGCTAAAAACGTAAAGTATGACATTTATTGTCACCACTAGGTGGCGCTATATGTATAACTGAATTTTATCATATAGATGTTTTCAGGCCGTGACTATTACGTTGCCTGAGAAGTTTGAGATTTTTTGGAGCTTGAACATGGGAGTTATTAAGCATTTGCTCTTTCTGGACAAATGAAATTTTAAAGGCAATATTTGATGCCCCGCCCCCATCATATAGTATTTCGAAAAGGCAAGACTTTTTGCCCAGTTGTTCTCTCAGGTCTTGAGATGATAAATGCCAAGTTTGATGTGAATTGGATGAAAAATGTTTGCAGAGGGGGAAAAAGCATGACCACAGTGAATGTGCCAAAATAGGCCAAAATTGGACATAAAAAAATTCATAGCTCATTTCCTGTACATTTTAGCTACATGGTCCCAATAGACTTTTTTGTGCGTCTCGGGGTGTTACACGTGCCTGCCAATTTTCGTTGCTCTAGCTCAAACGTGCCAGGCTTGGTTTTTATTTTTCTACGCTAGGGGGCGCTATAGAGTCGCGTTGTTATGACGACTTCATAATATCAAATTTTTCGCCGGGCCTGAGGAGTGTGCAAAGTTTGGTGAGTTTTCGTGAATGTTTAGGTACTCAAAAATGCGATCGTTTACGGAGAAGAAGAAGAAGAAGAAGAATAATAATAATAATAATAATAATTCGAACGAAAAACAATAGGGACCTCGCAGCGGTCGCTGCTCGGGCCCTAATAATAATAATAATAATAACTAGAGCTGCGAGCAGCTATAAAGGGCCCTCGCAGCCCGGCCCACATTGGGGTCCTTGCACGTTGGGGTACTTGCACGTTGGGGTACTGGCACGTTGGGGTACTGGCATATTGGAAGCAAAATTTCTTTGAAAATGGCATAATAAACGTTTACATGTAGAATATTTTTTTTGCCAGTGTCTGTCAAGCTCAACGGATTTTGGTGATTGTTAAGACCTGCAAAAATCAGCGTCCTTATTTATTTTTAGGCAATGAGTTGCCCTGATTGGTATTTTTTTGTAAAAGTGTATATACACATCATCGCTCGTTGTACTCATTGCACAATGTTTACTTTTATTGTCCAAAGGGGCAATCAAAAATGAATAAAACAAAATGGAAACGTACATACGTTTGGATCGGTGTGAAGCCAGTGAACAATTTGAGTGGTGGAAACTAAAAGAATATTCATAAATGACTTAGTTATCACACTTAGAATGAGTGTACATTTTTTGTACAAAATACCGTATGTGGGGTATTTTTTTAATTTTTTTTATATAAGCCTCAACGGCTAGGTGGCGCTGTATTTATAACTGAATGTTGTCATAGAGATACCTTCAGGCCTTGATTATAAGCATACATGTCAAGTGTGGGATTTTTTTTGGAGCATGTACCGTGGAGTTATTAAGCATATCCTTCATTCACGATATTGCTTTTAATGTCCATAGAGGCTATCAAAAATAAATAAAAATATATATATGTTTGGATAAGTCTGATGCCAGTGAACATTTTGAGTGGTGGAAACTAAAAGAATATTCATAAATGACTTCGTTATCACACTTAGAATGAGTTTACATTTTTTGTACAAAATACCGTATGTGGGGTATTTTTTTTTCATGCCTCAAGGGCTAGGTGGCGCTGCATATATAACTGAATGTTGTCATAGAGATAACTTCAGGCCTTGACGATAAACATACATGTCAAGTTTGGGATTTTTTGGAGCATGTACCGGGGAGTTATCAAGCATATCCTTTTTCATTGCAAAACAGAAATTTTGATGCCCCGCCCTCATCATATAGTATTTCGAAAAGTCAAAATTTTTCCCCCTGTCGTTGGCTCAGGTCTTGACATGGTCCAGGCCAAGTCTTAACTCAGTCGGATGAAACGTGTAGGAGAGGTGGGCAAAAGTCTGCCCCCTGTGAATGTGCAAAAATCGTCAAAAATGGGACATTCAAAAATTCGTAGCTCACTTCCTGTTCATTTTAGCATATGGGTACAAGAGACTTTTTTGTAGGTCTTGGGCTCCCTCATACACCTGAAAATATTCGTCGTTCTTGCTTAAACGTACAACCGGGGCTGCTTCGTTAAAAATTTCGAGGGGGCGCTATTGAGTCATTTTTGTAAAAATAGCACAATCAACAATAAAATATTGCTAATTTTACCAGGCCAGATGTGTGTGCCAAGTTTCAGGAGTTTCTGTGCATGTTTAGACCCTCAAAACTGGCGTTGTTTTCTTGGCGAACAGGGCTTAGCCACGCCCACAGCAATTTGCGAAAACTCACAAACTTCGTGTTGTGACATCATGAAGGCCGAAACCCTCATCTGAGCAAATATGAGGTAGGTCCAGTTAACGTGTTTGGAGAAAAACGTAGAAGAAAATTCGTAAGAAAAAAAATTGCCACTAGGTGGCGCTATCAGTTAGATGAAATGTAAGTTAGTAGATGTCTTTAGAGCTGGACTCTCATCAAATGTGTGAAATTTTGAGAAGATAGGATCATCTCGGTCAAGTTAATGCAGCTTTTATTGTCACGAAAAATCTTCAGACTTTGCGTCACCGTAGCGGCCACGCCCTTTGGCGAAAAGTTACAATATTCGGTGTGGGGCATCATCAACATCTTAAGGCTTTTCTGACCAATTTTCAACTGGATCCCTTCAACGAGCTCAGCACAGTAGCTAAAAACGTAAAGTATGACATTTATTGTAACCACTAGGTGGCGCTATATGTAGAACTGAATTTTGTCATATAGATGTTTTCAGGCCGTGACTATTACGTTGCCTGAGAAGTTTGAGATTTTTTGGAGCTTGCACATGGGAGTTATTCAGCATTTGCTCTTTCTGGACAAATGAAATTTTAAAGGCAATATTTGATGCCCCGCCCCCGTCATATAGTATTTCGAAAAGGCAAGACTTTTTGCCCAGCTGTTCTCTTAGGTCTTGAGATGATAAATACCAAGTTTGAAGTCAATGGGATGAAAAATGTTTGCATAGGGGGAAAAAGCATGACCACAGTGAATGTGCCAAAATAGGCCAAAATTGGACATTAAAAAATTCATAGCTCACTTCCTGTACATTTTAGCTACATGGTCCCAATAGACTTTTTTGTGCGTCTCGGGGTGCTACACGTGCCTGCCAATTTTCGTTGCTCTAGCTCAAACGTGCCGGGCTTGGTTTTTATTTTTCTATGCTAGGGGGCGCTATAGAGTCGCGTTGTTATAACGACTTCATAATATCAAATTTTTCGCCGGACCTGAGGAGTGTGCAAAGTTCGGTGAGTTTTCGTGAATATTTAGGTACCCAAAATCGCGATTGTTTGCGGAGAATAATGGCGGACTTCCTGTTTGGTTTAGCAGATGGTTCCAAGAGACTTTTTTTGTACATCCTGAGCTCTTATGTTTGCCTGCAAATTATCATAGCGCTAGGTGAAACGTACAACCGGGAATGCTTTGTCTGTTTAATCAAAACGCAAAATATGGTGTGCAATTCGATGCATTGCTATGTCAACAGCGTGTGACAAAATAAAAAACTTTCGATTACTTTGCATCTTAAACATCTTAAGATGAAACATACCAAGTTTGAAGACAGTCGGATAAATTTTGTAGGAGGGGTTCGTTAAAATATGACCCCTGAAAAAGGCCACAAAAAATGGCAACAAATCCCATCATAAATCTAAATGGCGGACTTCCTGTTTGGTTTAGCACATGGTTCCAAGAGACTTTTTTGTACATCGTGGGCTCTTATGTATGCCTCTAAATTATCATAGCGCTAGGTGAAACGTACAACCGAGAATGCTTCGTTAAAGAGGAGTTTTTTAGCTCAAAATGTGATGACCGGCCCCTACGGGACTTCCTGTTGGGTTTAGCACATGGCACCAAGAGACTTTTTTTGTACATCCTGGGCTGTTACATATGTCTACAATTTTTCGTCGCTCTAGCTGCTTCGTACAACTGGGAATGCTTCATTAAGAAGGATTTTTTTCCTTTGCAAAAAGTGCATGCCACGACAACAGCGTGTGACGAAATAAAAAACTTTCAATAACTTTTCATTTTCAACATCTTAAGATGAATCACACCAAGTTTGAAGATGATCGGATAAACTCTGTAGGAGGAGTTTGTTAAAATATGACCCCTATGAAATGGGCAAAAAAAATGGCAACACATTCCAAAGTAAATCAAAATGGCGGACGTCCTGTTAGGTTTAGCATATGGTTCAAAAAGAGTTTTTTGTACCTCGAGGGCTGTTATATACCTCTACAAATTTTGGTAACTCTAGGTGAAACGTACAGCCGGGTATGCTTTGTTAAAGAGGAGTTTTTTTAGCTCAAAATGTGATGCCCGGCCCCTGGGGGACTTCCTGTTGGGTTTAGCACAGGGCACCAAGAGACTTTTTTGTACATCTTGGGCTGTTACATATGTCTACAAATTTTCGTAGCTCTAGCTGCTTCGTACAACTGGCAATGCTTCTTTAAGGATATTTTTTTTCCTTTGCAAACAGTGTATGCCATGACAACAGCGTCCGACGAAATACAAAGCTTTCAATAACTTTTCATCTTCAACATCTTAAGATGAATCACACCAAGTTTGAAGATGATCGGATAAACACTGTAGGAGGAGTTCGTTAAAATAAGGCCCCAATGAAATGGCCAAAAAAATGGCAACACGTTCCAAAATAAATCAAAATGGTGGACTTCCTGTTAGGTTTAGCATATGGTTCAAAAAGAGTTTTTTGTAGGTCATAGTCTGTTACATATGTGTACCAATTTTCGTAGCTCTAGATTAAACGTACAACCGGCAATGCCTCGTGAAGTAAGAATTTTTAAACTCTAAATTTGATGCGCCGCCGCCGTCATATATTATATCAAAAACTTTTCATTTTTCACAATGATGTTGTCCCAGGTGTTGAGATGGTCCATCCTAAGTTTGAAGTCAATCGGGTTAACCGTGTAGGAGAAGCGGGCAAAAGTATGACCCCTGTAAATGTGCAAAAATTGGCAAAAATTGGACATTTAAATACTCATACCTCACTTTCTGTCTATTTTAGGGTACACACTTCAAAGAGGTTTTTGTTCATTGGGATGTGCTACAGGTGCCACACAATTTTCATAGCCGTCGGACAATCGTAGCGGGACAGGGATCCGTTTAACCTATGTAGGGGGCGCTAAGGAGCCATTTTTCTGTTATCATGTATGGCGACTTTAAAATATCAAATTTTTCGCCAGGCCTGATGTGCGTGTAAAGTTTGGTGAGTTTTCGGTCACGTTTAGTGTCTCAAAAATGTGATCGTTTGCGGAGAATAATAATAATAAGAATAATAATAAGAAGAATTCCTACAAAAACAATAGGGCCTCGCAGCGGCACCGCCGCCGCCGCTGCTCGGGCCCTAACTAGAGCTGCGAGCAGCTATAAAGGGCCCTCGCAACCCGTGCCACGTTGGGGTATTTGCACGTCGGGGTACTCGCACGTTAGGGTACTGTTTCATAAGAAACCGTCTAAATTGTAAATGTTTTGCCATGCTTTTTGTGTTTGTTCACATTGCTATGGAATGCTTTATCGAGGTATTCATAAAAAAATTCATAGCTCATTTCCTGTACATTCTAGCTACATGGTCCCAATAGACTTTTTTGTGCGTCTCGGGGTGCTACACGTGCCTGCCAATTTTTGTTGCTCTAGCTCAAACGTGCCGGGCTTGGTTTTTATTTTTCTATGCTAGGGGGCGCTATAGAGTCGCGTTGTTATGACGACTTCATAATATCAAATTTTTCGCCGGGCCTGAGGAGTGTGCAAAGTTTGGTGAGTTTTCGTGAATGTTTAGGTACCCAAAATCGTGATCGTTTGCGGAGAATAAAGAAGAAGAAGAAGAATAACTAGAGCTGCGAGCAGCTATAAAGGGCCCTCGCAACCCGGGCCACGTTGGGGTATTTGCACGTCGGGGTACTGGCATGTTGGGGTACTGTCAAATAGGAAACCATCTAAATTGTAAACGTTTTTGCCATGCTTTGTGTTTGTAAAGGTTCATGGAAAGGCCAAAAATGATGCACAATTAACAAAAAAAAAAAAAAAAAAAATCCAAATGGATTGGCACATGGCTATATAGAATACTTTTTGAATATATTCGGCATGCCTGCCAATATTCACACATCTAGCTGAATCATATAAACGGAAAGACTTCATAAAAATGTCTAAAGGGCGCTATTGAGCCATTTATTACAATTGCACAACAAATATCTAAATAAAATATTCATGTTCCAGACAGGTCTGGTGTGTGTGCAAAGTTTTGTGTGTTTTCGCCCATATTTAGACTCTCAAAGAAGCATTTTTCTTCACAAACAATGCATGGCTAGAGCAAAGGCGTGTGACAAAATAAAAAAATTCAATAACTTTTCATCTTAAATATCTTAAGATGAAACACGCCAAAGAATGAAGACGATCTGATAAGTTCTGTTGAAAATATGACCCCTATAAAAGGCCCCAAAAAATGGCTACAAATACCAAAGTAAATCCAAATGGCAGACTTCCTGTTTGATTCAGCATATGGCTTTAGAAACCTTTTTGTAAGTCTTAGGCTGATAGGTATCCCAATTTTTACAAATCTAGCTGAATCATAAAATACAAAACATTTGCAAAAGCTTCATAAAAATGTCTAGAGGGCGCTATTGAACCATCCATCCATCCATCCATTTTCTTGACCGCTTATTCCTCACAAGGGTCGCGGGGGCTGCTGGCGCCTATCTCAGCGGGCTCTGGGCAGTAGGCGGGGGACACCCTGGACTGGTTGCCAACCAATCGCAGGGCACACAGAGACGAACAACCATCCACACTCACACGCACACCTAGGGACAATTCGGAGCGCCCAATTAACCTGCCATGCATGTCTTTGGAATGTGGGAGGAGACCGGACGCTATTGAACCATGTATTGCAAATTGAATAAGAAATCTCTAAAATATTCATGCTTATGACAAGCCTGATGTTTGTGTAAAGTTTCATGAGTTTTTGCACATGTTTAGACCAAAAAAAAAAGCATTATTTTACTTGGCAAACAATGCATCACCATGACAATGGCGTGCGACAAAATAAATAACTTTCGATAACTTTGCATCTTAAACATCTTAAGATGAAGCACACCAAGTTTAAAGACAGTCGGATAAATTTTGTAGGAGGAGTCCGTTAAAATATGACCCCGAAAAAAGGCCACAAAAAATGGCTACAAATCCCAACGTAAATCAAAATGGCGGACTTCCTGTTTGGTTTAGCAGATGGTTCCAAGAGACTTTTTTGTACATCGTGGGCTCTTATGTATGCCTCTAAATTATCATAGCGCTAGGTGAAACGTACAACCGGGAATGCTTCGTTAAAGATTTTTTTTAGCTCAAAATGTGATGCCCGGCCCCTACGGGACTTCCTGTTGGGTTTAGCACATGGCACCAAGAGACTTTTTTGTACATCGTGGGCTGTTACATGTGTCTCCAAATTTTCGTAGCTCTAGCTGCTTCGTACAACTGGGAATGCTTCATTAAGAAGGAATTTTTTCCTTTGCAAACTGTGCATGCTACGGCAACAGCGTGCGACGAAATAAAAAGCTTTCAATAACTTTTCATCTTCAACATCTTAAGATGAATCACACAAAGTTTGGAGATGATCGGATAAACTCTGTAGGAGGAGTTCGTTAAAATAAGACCCCTATGAAATGGCCCAAAAAATGGCAACACGTTCCAAAGTAAATCAAAATGGCGGACTTCCTGTTCGGTTTAGCATATGGTTCAAAAAGAGTTTTTTGTACCTTGAGGGCTGTTACATATGTCTTAAAATTTTGGTAACTCTAGGTGAAATGTACAGCCGGGAATGCTTCATTAAGTAAGAATTTTGAAACACAAAATTTGATGCCTCGCCTCTGGCGGACTTCCTGTTAGGTTTAGCATATGGCACCAACAGGCTTTTTTGTAGATCATAGTCTGTTACATATGTGTACCAATTTTCGTAGCTCTAGATTAAACGTACCACCGGCAATGCTTCGTTAAGTAAGAATTTTGAAACTGTAAATTTGATGCCCCGCCACCGTCATATAGTATGTCAAAAACTTTAGATTTTTTACCATGATGTTGTCCCAGGTGTTGAGATGGTACAGCCCAAGTTTGAAGTCAATCGGGTTAACCGTGTAGGAGAAGCGGGCAAAAGTATGACCCCTGTAAATGTGCAAAAATGGGCCAAAATTGGACATTCAAATACTCATACCTCACTTCCTGTCTATTTTAGGGTACACATATCAAAGAGGTTTTTGTTCATCTGGATGTGCTACAGGTGCCACACAATTTTCGTAGCCATAGGACAATCGTAGCGGGACAGGGATCCGTTTAACCTATGTAGGTGGCGCTACAGAGCCATTTTTCTGTTATCATGTATGGCGACTTTAAAATATCAAATTTTTCGCCAGACCCGATCTGCGTGTAAAGTTTGGTGAGTTTTCGTTCATGTTTAGTGCCTCAAAAATGTGGTTGTTTGCGGAAAAGAATAATAACAAAGAAAAAGAAGAAGAAGAAGAAGAATAACTAGAGCTGCGAGCAGCTATAAAGGGCCCTCGCAGCCCGGGCCACGTTGGGGTCCTTGCACGTTGGGGTACTGGCATATTGGAAGCAAAATTTCTTTTAAAATGGCATAATAAACGTTTACATGTAGAATATTTTTTTTTGCCAGTGTGTGTCAAGCTCAACGGGTTTTGGTGGTTGTTAAGACCTGCAAAAATCAGCGTCCTTTTTTATTTTTAGGCAATGAGTTGCCCTGATTTGTATTTTTTGTAAAAGTGTATATACACATCATCGCTCGTTGTACTCATTGCACAATGTTACTTTTATTGTCCAAAGGGGCAATCAAAAATGATTAAAACAAAATGGAAACGTACATACGTTTGGATCGGTGTGAAGCCAGTGAACAATTTGAGTGGTGGAAACTAAAAGAATATTCATAAATGACTTAGTTATCACACTTAGAATGAGTGTAAATTTTTTGTACAAAACACCGTATGTGGGGTTTTTTATATATATATATATATATATAAATGCCTCAAGGGCTAGGTGGCGCTGTATTTATAACTGAATGTTGTCATAGAGATACCTTCAGGCCTTGATTATAAGCATACATGTCAAGTGTGGGATTTTTTTTGGAGCATGTACCGTGGAGTTATTAAGCATATCCTTCATTCACGATATTGCTTTTAATGTCCATAAAGGCTATCAAAAATAAATAAAAATATATATATGTTTGGATAAGTCTGATGCCAGTGAACATTTTGAGTGGTGGAAACTAAAAGAATATTCATAAATGACTTAGTTATCACACTTAGAATGAGTTTACATTTTTTGTACAAAATACCGTATGTGGGGTATTTTTTTTTTATGCCTCAAGGGCTAGGTGGCGCTGCATATATAACTGAATGTTGTCATAGAGATAACTTCAGGCCTTGACGATAAACATACATGTCAAGTTTGGGATTTTTTGGAGCATGTACCGGGGAGTTATCAAGCATATCCTTTTTCATTGCGAAACACAAATTTTGATGCCCCGCCCTCATCATATAGTATTTTGAAAAGTCAAATATTTTCCCCCTGTCGTTGGCTCAGGTCTTGACATGGTCCAGGCCAAGTCTTAACTCAGTCGGATGAAACGTGTAGGAGAAGTGGGCAAAAGTCTGCCCCCTGTGAATGTGCAAAAATCGTCAAAAATGGGACATTCAAAAATTCGTAGCTCACTTCCTGTTCATTTTAGCATATGGGTACAAGAGACTTTTTTGTAGGTCTTGGGCTCCCTCATACACCTAAAAATATTCGTCGTTCTTGCTTAAACGTACAACTGGGGCTGTTTCGTTAAAGATTTCTAGGGGGCGCTATTGAGTCATTTTTGTAAAAATAGCACAATCGCCGATAAAAAATTGCTCATTTTGCCAGGCCAGCTGTGTGTGCCAAGTTTCGTGTGTTTCTGTGCCAGTTTAGGCCCTCAAAATTGGCGTTGTTTTCTTGGCGAACAGCGCTTAGCCACGCCCACAGCGACTCGCGAAAACTCACAAACTTCGTGTTGTGACAGCATGAAGGCCGACACCCTCATCTGAGCAAATATGAGGTAGGTCCAGTTAACATGGTTGGAGAAAAACATTGAAGAAAAATCGTAAGAAAAAAAATTGCCAGTAGGTGGCGCTATCAGTAAGATGAAATATAAGTTTGTAGATGTCTTTAGGGCTGGACTCTCATCAATTGTGTACAATTTTGAGAAGATAGCATCATCTCGGTCAAGTTAATGCAGCTTTTGTTGTCACGAGAAATCTTCAGAATTTGCGGCACCGTAGCGGCCACGCCCTTTGGCGAAAAGTTACAATATTCGGTGTGGGGCATGATCAACATCTTAAGGCTTGTCTGACCAATTTTCAACTGGATCCCTTCAAAGAGCTTGGCACAGTAGCTAAAAACGTAAAGTATGACATTTATTGTCACCACTAGGTGGCGCTATATGTATAACTGAATTTTATCATATAGATGTTTTCAGGCCGTGACTATTACGTTGCCTGAGAAGTTTGAGATTTTTTGGAGCTTGAACATGGGAGTTATTAAGCATTTGCTCTTTCTGGACAAATGAAATTTTAAAGGCAATATTTGATGCCCCGCCCCCGTCATATAGTATTTCAAAAAGGCAAGATGTTTTGCCTAGTTTTTCTCTCAGGTCTTGAGATGATAAATGCCAAGTTTGAAGTCAATTGGATGAAAATTTTTTGCAAAGGGTGAAAAAGCATGACCACAGTGAATGTGCCAAAATAGGCCAAAATTGGACATAAGAAAATTCATAGCTCATTTCCTGTACATTTTAGCTACATGGTCCCAATAGACTTTTTTGTGCGTCTCGCGGTGCTACACGTGCCTGCCAATTTTTGTTGCTCTAGCTCAAACGTGCCGGGCTTGGTTTTTATTTTTCTACGCTAGGGGGCGCTATCGAGTCGCATTGTTATGACGACTTCATAATATCAAATTTTTCGCCGGGCCTGAGGAGTGTGCAAAGTTTGGTGAGTTTTCGTGAATGTTTAGGTACCCAAAATCGCGATCGTTTGCGGAGAATAAAGAAGAAGAAGAAGAAGAAGAAGAATAATAATAATAATAATAATAATAATTTTTACAAAAACAATAGGGACCTCGCAGCGGTCGCTGCTCGGGCCCTAATAATAAGAATTCCTTCAGGAACAATAGGGACCTCGCAGCGGTCGCTGCTCGGGCCCTAATAATAATAATAATAATAATAACTAGAGCTGCGAGCAGCTATAAAGGGCCCTCGCAGCCCGGGCCACGTTGGGGTCCTTGCACGTTGGGGTACTTGTACGTTAGGGTACTGGCACGTTGGGGTACTGGCATATTGGAAGCAAAATTTCTTTGAAAATGGCATAATAAACGTTTACATGTAGAATATTTTTTTTGCCAGTGTGTGTCAAGCTCAACGGGTTTTGGTGATTGTTAAGACCTGCAAAAATCAGCGTCCTTTTTTATTTTTAGGCAATGAGTTGCCCTGATTGGTATTTTTTGTAAAAGTGTATATAGACATCATCGCTCGTTATACTCATTGCACAATGTTACTTTTATTGTCCAAAGGGGCAATCAAAAATGAATAAAACAAAATGGAAACATACATACGTTTGGATCGGTGTGAAGCCAGTGAACAATTTGAGTAGTGGAAACTAAAAGAATATTAATAAATGACTTAGTTATCACACTTAGAATGAGTTTACATTTTTTGTACAAAATACCGTATGTGTTTGTTTTTTTTATGCCTCAAGGGCTAGATGGCGCTTTATTTATAACTGAATGTTTTCATAGAGATACCTTCAGGCCTTGATTATAAGCATACATGTCCAGTGTGGGATTTTTTTTGGAGCATGTACCGTGGAGTTATTAAGCATATCCTTCATTCACGATATTGCTTTTAATGTCCATAGAGGCGATAAAAAATAAATAAAAATATATATATGTTTGGATAAGTCTGATGCCAGTGAACATTTTGAGTGGTGGAAACTAAAAGAATATTCATAAATGACTTAGTTATCACACTTAGAATGAGTTTACATTTTTTGGACAAAATACCGTATGTGGGGTATTTTATTTTATGCCTCAAGGGCTAGGTGGCGCTGTATATATAACTGAATATTGTCATAGAGATACCTTCAGGCCTTGACGATAAACATACATGTCAAGTTTGGGATTTTTTGGAGCATGTACCGGGGAGTTATCAAGCATATCCTTTTTCATTGTGAAACACAAATTTTGATGCCACGCCCTCATCATATAGTATTTCGAAAAGTCAAGATTTTCCCCCCTGTCGTTGGCTCAGGTCTTGACATGGTCCAGGTCAAGTCTTAACTCAGTTGGATGAAACGTGGAGAAGAAGTGGGCAAAAGTATGCCCCCTGTAAATGTGCAAAAATCATCAAAAATGGGACAATCGGGTTGTGGGGTACTGGCATATTGGAAGCAAAATTTCTTTGAAAATGGCATAATAAACCTTTACATGTAGAATATTTTTTTTGCCAGTGTGTGTCAAGCTCAACGGGTTTTGGTGATTGTTAAGACCTGCAAAAATCAGCGTCCTTTTTTATTTTTAGGCAATGAGTTGCCCTGATTGGTATTTTTTGTAAAAGTGTATATATACATCATCGCTCGTTGTACTCATTGCACAATGTTACTTTTATTGTCCAAAGGGGCAATCAAAAATGAATAAAACAAAATGGAAACGTACATACGTTTGGATCGGTGTGAAGCCAGTGAAAAATTTGAGTGGTGGAAACTAAAAGAATATTCATAAATGACTTAGTCATCACACTTAGAATGAGTTTACATTTTTTTGTACAAAATACCGTATGTGTTTTTTTTTTTTTTATATAAGCCTCAAGGGCTAGGTGGCGCTGTATTTATAACTGAATGTTGTCATCGAGATACCTTCAAGCCTTGATTATAAGCATACATGTCAAGTGTGGGATTTTTTTTGGAGCATGTACCGTGGAGTTATTAAGCATATCCTTCATTCACGATATTGCTTTTAATGTCCACAGAGGCTATCAAAAATAAATAAAAATATATATATGTTTGGATAAGTCTGATGCCAGTGAACATTTTGAGTGGTGGAAACTAAAAGAATATTCATAAATGACTTAGTTATCACACTTAGAATGAGTTTACATTTTTTGGACAAAATACCGTATGTGGGGTATTTTTTTTTTATGCCTCAAGGGCTAGGTGGCGCTGCATATATAACTGAATGTTGTCATAGAGATAGCTTCAGGCCTTGACGATAAACATACATGTCAAGTTTGGGATTTTTTGGAGCATGTACCGGGGAGTTATTAAGCATATCCTTTTTCAGTGCGAAACACAAATTTTGATGCCCCGCCTTCATCATATAGTATTTCGAAAGGTCAAGATTTTTCCCCCTGTCGTTGGCTCAGGTCTTGACATGGTCCAGGTCAAGTCTTAACTCAGTCAGATGAAACGTGTAGGAGAAGTGGGCAAAAGTCTGCCCCCTGTGAATGTGCAAAAATTGTCAAAAATGGGACATTCAAAAATTCGTAGCTCACTTCCTGTTCATTTTAGCATATGGGTCCAAGAGACTTTTTTTGTAGGACTTGGGCTCCCTCATACACCTAAAAATATTCGTCGTTCTTGCTTAAACGTACAACTGGGGCTGTTTCGTTAAAGATTTCTAGGGGGCGCTATTGAGTCATTTTTGTAAAAATAGCACAATCGCCGATAAAAAATTGCTCATTTTGCCAGGCCAGCTGTGTGTGCCAAGTTTCGTGTGTTTCTGTGCCAGTTTAGGCCCTCAAAATTGGCGTTGTTTTCTTGGCGAACAGCGCTTAGCCACGCCCACAGCGACTCGCGAAAACTCACAAACTTCGTGTTGTGACAGCATGAAGGCCGACACCCTCATCTGAGCAAATATGAGGTAGGTCCAGTTAACATGGTTGGAGAAAAACATTGAAGAAAAATCGTAAGAAAAAAAATTGCCAGTAGGTGGCGCTATCAGTAAGATGAAATATAAGTTTGTAGATGTCTTTAGGGCTGGACTCTCATCAATTGTGTACAATTTTGAGAAGATAGCATCATCTCGGTCAAGTTAATGCAGCTTTTGTTGTCACGAGAAATCTTCAGACTTTGCGGCACCGTAGCGGCCACGCCCTTTGGCGAAAAGTTACAATATTCGGTGTGGGGCATGATCAACATCTTAAGGCTTTTCTGACCAATTTTCAACTGGATCCCTTCAACGAGCTCAGCACAGTAGCTAAAAACGTAAAGTATGACAATTATTGTTACCACTAGGTGGCGCTACATGGATAACTGAATTTTATCATATAGATGTTTTTAGGCCGTGACTATTAAGTTGCCTGAGAAGTTTGAGATTTTTTGGAGCTTGAACATGGGAGTTATTAAGCATTTGCTCTTTCTGGACAAATGAAATTTTAAAGGCAATATTTGATGCCCCGCCCCCGTCATATAGTATTTCGAAAAGGCAAGATTTTTTCCCCAGTTGTTCTCTCAGGTCTTGAGATGATAAATGCCAAGTTTGAAGTCAATTGGATGAAAAATGTTTGCAAAGGGGGAAAAAGCATGACCACAGTGAATGTGCCAAAATAGGCCAAAATTGGACATTAAAAAATTCATAGCTCACTTCCTGTACATTTTAGCTACATGGTCCCAATAGACTTTTTTGTGCGTCTCGGCGTGCTACACGTGCCTGCCAATTTTCGTTGCTCTAGCTCAAACATGCCGGGCTTGGTTTTTATTTTTCTATGCTAGGGGGCGCTATAGAGTCGCGTTGTTATGACGACTTCATAATATCAAATTTTTCGCCGGGCCTGAGGAGTGTGCAAAGTTTGGTGAGTTTTCGTAAATGTTTAGGTACCCAAAATCGTGATCGTTTACGGAGAAGAAGAAGAAGAAGAAGAATAATAATAATAATAATCCGATCGAAAAACAATAGGGACCTCGCAGCGGTAGCTGCTCGGGCCCTAATAATAATAATAATAATAATTTTTACAAAAACAATAGGGACCTCGCAGCGGTCGCTGCTCGGGCCCTAATAATAATAATAATAATAATTTTTACAAAAACAATAGGGACCTCGCAGCGGTCGCTGCTCGGGCCCTAACTAGAGCTGCGAGCAGCTATAAAGGGCCCTCGCAACCCGGGCCACGTTGGGGTACTTGCACGTCGGGGTACTGGCACGTTGGGGTACTGTAAAATAGGACAAGGACCATCTAAAATGTTTTTGACAAGCCTTGTGTGTGCAAAGTTTAATCAAAACGCAAAATATGGTGCGCAATTCCCAAAATAAATTCAAAATGGCGGACTTCCTTTTAGGTTTAGCATACGGCTACAGAATACTTTTTGTAGGTCTTAAGCTAATAGGTATGCCTCCCAGTTTTCACAAATCTAGGTCAAGTCATCTTTAGTTGTGTATCGCTTGAATCATACAATTGGAAATGCTCCATAAAAATGCATAGAGGGCGCTATTGAGCACAACGTTGGGTTACTTGCACGTCAGGGTACTGGCACGTTGGGGTACTGTTACATGGAACAAGGACCATTTAAAATGTTAGTTTTTTCCATGCCTTGTCTGTGCAAAGTTTAATGAAAAAGGCCAAAAATGATGTATAGTTCCCAAAATAAAATCAAAATAGCGGACTTCCTCTTTGGTTTGGCAAATGGCTACATAATACTTTTTTGTAGGTCTAGCATAATCATACAATCGGAAATGCTTCATAAAAATGCCTAGAGGGCGCTATTTATTGCAAATTGCACAATAAATCTCTGAAAATTCATGTTCATGACAAGTCTGATGTGTTTGCAAAGTTTCATGAGTTTTCATGTGTATAAAAAAAAAAAAAAAAGCAGCACTTGACAACTGTTACATGGAACAAGGACCATTTAAAATGTTAGTTTTTTCCATGCCTTTTCTGTGCAAAGTTTAATGAAAAAGGCCAAAAATGATGTATATTTCCCAAAATAAAATCAAAATAGCGGACTTCCTCTTTGGTTTGGCAAATGGCTACATAATACTTTTTTGTAGGTCTAGCATAATCATACAATCGGAAATGCTTCATAAAAATGTCTAGAGGGCGCTATTTATTGCAAATTGCACAATAAATCTCTGAAAATTCATGTTCATGACAAGTCTGATGTGTTTGCAAAGTTTCATGAGTTTTCATGTGTATAAAAAAAAAAAAAGCAGCACTTGACAAACAATGCATTGCTATGGCAACAGCGTGTCACAAAATAAAAAACTTTCGATTACTTTGCATCTTAAACATCTTAAGATGAAACACACCAAGTTTGAAGACAGTCGGATAAATTTTGTAGGAGGGGTTCGTTAAAATATGACCCCTGAAAAAGGCCACAAAAAATGGCAACAAATCCCATCATAAATCAAAATGGCAGACTTCCTGTTTTGTTTAGCACATGGTTCCAAGAGACTTTTTTTGTACATCACGGGCTCTTATGTATGCCTGCAAATTATCATAGCGCTAGGTGAAACGTACAACCGGGAATGCTTCGTTAAAGAGGAGTTTTTTAGCTCAAAATGTGATGCCCGGCCCCTGGGGGACTTCCTGTTGGGTTTAGCACATGGCACCAAGAGACTTTTTTGTACATCCTGGGCTGTTACATATGTCTACAATTTTTCGTCGCTCTAGCTGCTTCGTACAACTGGGAATGCTTCATTAAGAAGGATTTTTTTTCCTTTGCAAAAAGTGCATGCCACGACAACAGCGTGTGACGAAATAAAAAACTTTCAATAACTTTTCATTTTCAACATCTTAAGATGAATCACACCAAGTTTGAAGATGATCGGATAAACTCTGTAGGAGGAGTTTGTTAAAATATGACCCCTATGAAATGGCCAAAAAAAATGGCAACACATTCCAAAGTAAATCAAAATAGCGGACGTCATGTTAGGTTTAGCATATGGTTCAAAAAGAGTTTTTTGTACCTCGAGGGCTGTTATACACCTCTACAAATGTTGGTAACTCTATGTGAAACGTACAGCCGGGTATGCTTTGTTAAAGAGGAGTTTTTTAGCTCAAAATGTGATGCCCGGCCCCTGGGGGACTTCCTGTTGGGTTTAGCACAGGGCACCAAGAGACTTTTTTGTACATCTTGGGCTGTTACATATGTCTACAAATTTTCATAGCTCTAGCTGCTTCGTACAAATGGGAATGCTTCTTGAAGGATATATTTTTTTCCTTTAAAAACAGTGCATGCCATGACAACAGCGTGCGACGAAATACTAAGCTTTCAATAACTTTTCATCTTCAACATCTTAAGATGAATCACACCAAGTTTGAAGATGATCGGATAAACACTGTAGGAGGAGTTCGTTAAAATAAGACCCCAATGAAATGGCCAAAAAAATGGCAACACGTTCCAAAATAAATCAAAATGGTGGACTTCCTGTTAGGTTTAGCATATGGTTCAAAAAGAGTTTTTTGTAGGTCATAGCCTGTTACATATGTGTACCAATTTTTGTAGCTCTAGATTAAACGTACAACCGGCAATGCTTCGTGAAGTAAGAATTTTTAAACTCTAAATTTGATGCGCCGCCGCCGTCATATAGTATATCAAAAACTTTTCATTTTTCACAATGATGTTGTCCCAGGTGTTGAGATGGTACATCCCAAGTTTGAAGTCAATCGGGTTAACCGTGTAGGAGAAGCGGGCAAAAGTATGACCCCTGTAAATGTGCAAAAATTGGCAAAAATTGGACATTTTAATACTCATACCTCACTTTCTGTCTATTTTAGGGTACACACTTCAAAGAGGTTTTTGTTCATTGGGATGTGCTACAGGTGCCACACAATTTTCATAGCCGTCGGACAATCGTAGCGGGACAGGGATCCGTTTAACCTATGTAGGGGGCGCTAAGGAACCATTTTTCTGTTATCATGTATGGCGACTTTAAAATATCAAATTTTTCGCCAGGCCTGATGTGCGTGTAAAGTTTGGTGAGTTTTTGGTCACGTTTAGTGTCTCAAAAATGCGATTGTTTGCGGAGAATAATAATAATAAGAATAATAATAAGAAGAATTCCTACAAAAACAATAGGGCCTCGCAGCGGCACCGCCGCCGCCGCTGCTCGGGCCCTAACTAGAGCTGCGAGCAGCTATAAAGGGCCCTCGCAACCCGGGCCACGTTGGGGTACTTGCACGTCGGGGTACTGGCACGTTGGGGTACTGTCAAATAGGACAAGACCATCTAAAATGTTTTTGACAAGCCTTGTGTGTGCAAAGTATAATCAAAACGCAAAATATGGTGTGCAATTCCCAAAATAAATTCAAAATGGTGGACTTCCTTTTAGGTTTAGCATACGGCTACAGAATACCTTTTGTAGGTCTTAAGCTAATAGGTATGCCTCCCAGTTTTCATAAATCTTGGTCAAGTCATCTTTAGTTGTGTATCGCTTGAATCATACAATTGGAAATGCTCCATAAAAATGCATAGAGGGCGCTATTGAGCACAACGTTGGGTTACTTGCACGTCAGGGTACTGGCACTTGACAACTGTTACATGGAACAAGGACCATTTAAAATGTTAGTTTTTTCCATGCCTTGTCTGTGCAAAGTTTAATGAAAAAGGCCAAAAATGATGTATAATTCCCAAAATAAAATCAAAATAGCGGACTTCCTCTTTGGTTTGGCAAATGGCTACATAATACTTTTTTGTAGGTCTAGCATAATCATACAATCGGAAAGGCTTCATAAAAATGTCTAGAGGGCGCTATTTATTGCAAATTGCACAATAAATCTCTGAAAATTCATGTTCATGACGAGTCTGATGTGTTTGCAAAGTTTCATGAGTTTTCATGTGTATAAAAAAAAAAAGCAGCACTTGACAAACAATGCATTGCTATGGCAACAGCGTGTTACAAAATAAAAAACTTTCGATTAC
Organism: Festucalex cinctus; assembly: GCF_051991245.1. NCBI lineage: Eukaryota > Metazoa > Chordata > Actinopteri > Syngnathiformes > Syngnathidae > Festucalex > Festucalex cinctus. Next base: position 4,243,384 of record NC_135418.1, on the reverse strand, counting down.
TTTGCATCTTAAACATCTTAAGATGAAACACACCAAGTTTGAAGACAGTCGGATAAATCTTGTAGGAGGGGTTCGTTAAAATATGACCCCTGAAAAAGGCCACAAAAAATGGCAACAAATCCCATCATAAATCAAAATGGCAGACTTCCTGTTTGGTTTAGCACATGGTTCCAAGAGACTTTTTTGTACATCATGGGCTCTTATGTATGCCTGCAAATTATCATAGCGCTAGGTGAAACGTACAACCGGGAATGCTTCGTTAAAGAGGAATTTTTTAGCTCAAAATGTGATGCCCGGCCCCTGGGGGACTTCCTGTTGCGTTTAGCACATGGCACCAAGAGACATTTTTGTACATCCTGGGCTGTTACATATGTCTACAATTTTTCGTCGCTCTAGCTGCTTCGTACAACTGGGAATGCTTCATTAAGAAGGATTTTTTTCCTTTGCAAAAAGTGCATGCCACGATAACAGCGTGTGACGAAATAAAAAACTTTCAATAACTTTTCATTTTCAACATCTTAAGATGAATCACACCAAGTTTGAAGATGATCGGATAAACTCTGTAGGAGCAGTTTGTTAAAATATGACTCCTATGAAATGGCCAAAAAAAAATGGCAACACATTCCAAAGTAAATCAAAATGGCGGACGTCCTGTTAGGTTTAGCATATGGTTCAAAAAGAGTTTTTTGTACCTCGAGGGCTGTTATATACCTCTACAAATTTTGGTAACTCTAGGTGAAACGTACAGCCGGGTATGCTTTGTTAAAGCGGAGTTTTTTTTAGCTCAAAATGTGATGCCCGGCCCCTGGGGGACTTCCTGTTGGGTTTAGCACAGGGCACCAAGAGACTTTTTTGTACATCTTGGGCTGTTACATATGTCTACAAATTTTCGTAGCTCTAGCTGCTTCGTACAACTGGCAATGCTTCTTTAAGGATACTTTTTTTCCTTTGCAAACAGTGCATGCCATGACAACAGCGTGCGACGAAATACAAAGCTTTCAATAACTTTTCATCTTCAACATCTTAAGATGAATCACACCAAGTTTGAAGATGATCGGATAAACACTGTAGGAGGAGTTCGTTAAAATAAGACCCCAATGAAATGGCCAAAAAAATGGCAACACGTTCCAAAATAAATCAAAATGGTGGACTTCCTGTTAGGTTTAGCATATGGTTCGAAAAGAGTTTTTTGTAGGTCATAGTCTGTTACATATGTGTACCAATTTTCGTAGCTCTAGATTAAACGTACAACCGGCAATGCCTCGTGAAGTAAGAATTTTTAAACTCTAAATTTGATGCGCCGCCGCTGTCATATAGTATATCAAAAACTTTTCATTTTTCACAATGATGTTGTCCCAGGTGTTGAGATGGTACATCCCAAGTTTGAAGTCAATCGGGTTAACCGTGTAGGAGAAGCGGGCAAAAGTATGACCCCTGTAAATATGCAAAACTGGGCCAAAATTGGACATTTAAATACTCATACCTCACTTTCTGTCTATTTTAGGGTACACACTTCAAAGAGGTTTTTGTTCATTGGGATGTGCTACAGGTGCCACACAATTTTCATAGCCGTCGGACAATCGTAGCAGGACAGGGATCCGTTTAACCTATGTAGGGGGCGCTAAGGAGCCATTTTTCTGTTATCATGTATGGCGACTTTAAAATATCAAATTTTTCGCCAGGCCTGATGTGCGTGTAAAGTTTGGTGAGTTTTCGGTCACGTTTAGTGTCTCAAAAATGCGATTGTTTGCGGAGAAGAATAATAATAAGAATAATAATAAGAAGAATTCCTACAAAAACAATAGGGCCTCGCAGCGGCACCGCCGCCGCCGCTGCTCGGGCCCTAATTAGAGCTGCGAGCAGCTATAAAGGGCCCTCGCAACCCGGACCACGTTGGGGTACTTGCACGTCGGGGTACTGGCACGTTGGGGTACTGTCAAATAGGACAAGGACCATCTAAAATGTTTTTGACAAGCCTTGTATGTGCAAAGTTTAATCAAAACGCAAAATATGGTGTGCAATTCCCAAAATAAATTCAAAATGGCGGACTTCCTTTTAGGTTTAGCATACGGCTACAGAATACTTTTTGTAGGTCTTAAGCTAATAGGTATGCCTCCCAGTTTTCACAAATCTAGGTCAAGTCATCTTTAGTTGTGTATCGCTTGAATCATACAATTGGAAATGCTCCATAAAAATGCATAGAGGGCGCTATTGAGCACAACGTTGGGTTACTTGCACGTCAGGGTACTGGCACGTTGGGGTACTGTTAATGGAACAAGGACCATTTAAAATGTTAGTTTTTTCCATGCCTTGTCTGTGCAAAGTTTAATGAAAGAGGCCAAAAATGATGTATAATTCCCAAAATAAAATCAAAATAGCGGACTTCCTCTTTGGTTTGGCAAATGGCTACATAATACTTTTTTGTAGGTATTAGGCTGATAGGGGTCTGTCCTAATTTTCACAAATCTAGCAGAATCATACAATGGGAAATACTTCATAAAAATGTCTAGAGGGCGCTATTTATTGCAAATTGCACAATAAATCTCTAAAAATTCATGTTCATGACAAGTCTGATGTGTTTGCAAAGTTTCATAAGTTTTCACACATGTATAGATAAAAAAACAAAGCAGCACTTCACTTGGCAAACTGCATCGCTATAGCAGCAGCGTGCGACAAAATAAAAAACTTTTGATAACTTTGCATCTTAAACATCTTAAGATGAAACACACCAAGTTTGAAGACGGTCGGATGAACTTTGTACGAGGAGTTCGTTAAAATATGACAACTGAAAAAGGCCACAAAAAATGGCAACAAATCCCATCGTAAATCAAAATGGCAGACTTCCTGTTTGGTTTATCACATGGTTCCAAGAGACTTTTTTGTACATCGTGGGCTCTTATGTATGCCTGCAAATTATCATCGCGCTAGGTGAAACGTACAACCGGGAATGCTTCGTTAAAGAGGAGTTTTCTAGCTCAAAATGTGATGCCCGGCCCCTGGGGGACTTCCTGTTGGGTTTAGCACATGGCACCAAGAGACTTTTTTGTACACTGTGGGCTGTTACATATGTCTACAATTTTTTGTAGCTCTAGCTACTTCGTACAACTGGGAATGCTTCATTAAGAGGGATTTTTTTCCTTTGCAAAAAGTGCATGCCACGACAACAGCGTGCGACGAAATAAAGAGCTTTCAATAACTTTTCATCCTCAACATCTTAAGATGAGTCACACCAAGTTTGAAGATGATCGGATAAACTCTGTAGGAGGAGTTCGTTAAAATATGACCCCTATGAAATGGCCCAAAAAATGGCAACACATTCCAAAGTAAATAAAAATGGCGGACATCCTGTTAGGTTTAGCATATGGTTCAAAAAGAGTTTTTTGTACCTCGAGGGCTGTTATATACCTCTACAAATTTTGGTAACTCTAGGTGAAACGTACAGCCGGGTATGCTTTGTTAAAGAGGAGTTTTTTAGCTTAAAATGTGATGCCCGGCCCCTGGGGGACTTCCTGTTGGGTTTAGCACAGGGCACCAAGAGACTTTTTTGTACATCTTGGGCTGTTACATATGTCTACAAATTTTCGTAGCTCTAGCTGCTTCGTACAACTGGCAATGCTTCTTTAAGGATATTTTTTTTCCTTTGCAAACAGTGCATGCCATGACAACAGCGTGCGACGAAATACAAAGCTTTCAATAACTTTTCATCTTCAACATCTTAAGATGAATCACACCAAGTTTGAAGATGATCGGATAAACACTGTAGGAGGAGTTCGTTAAAATAAGACCCCAATGAAATGGCCAAAAAAATGGCAACACGTTCCAAAATAAATCAAAATGGCGGACTTCCTGTGAGGTTTAGCATATGGTTCAAAAAGAGTTTTTTGTAGGTCATAGCCTGTTACATATGTGTACAAATTTTCGTAGCTCTAGATTAAACGTACAACCGGCAATGCTTCATGAAGTAAGAATTTTTAAACTCTAAATTTGATGCGTCGCCGACGTCATATAGTATATCAAAAACTTTAGATTTTTTACAATGATGTTGTCCCAGGTGTTGAGATGGTCCATCCCAAGTTTGAAGTTAATCGGGTTAACCGTGTAGGAGAAGCGGGCAAAAGTATGACCCCTGTAAATGTGCAAAAATGGGCCAAAATTGGACATTTAAATACTCATACCTCACTTTCTGTCTATTTTAGGGTACACACATCAAAGAGGTTTTTGTTCATCTGGATGTGCTACGGGTGCCACACAATTTTCGTCGCCATAGGACAATCGTAGCGGGACAGGGATCCGTTTAACCTATGTAGGTGGCGCTATGGAGCCATTTTTCTGTTATCATGTATGGCGACTTTAAAATATCAAATTTTTCGCCAGGCCTGATGTGCGTGTAAAGTTTGGTGAGTTTTCGTTCACGTTTAGCGTCTCAAAAATGCGATTGTTTGCGGAGAAGAATAATAATAAGAATAACTAGAGCTGCGAGCAGCTATAAAGGGCCCTCGCAACCCGGGCCACGTTGGGGTATTTGCACGTCGGGGTACTGGCATGTTGGGGTACTGTCAAATAGGAAACCATCTAAATTGTAAACGTTTTTGCCATGCTTTGTGTTTTAAAGTTTCATGGAAAGGCCAAAAACGATGCACAATTAACAAAATAAAATCAAAATGGATTGGCACATGGCTATATAGAATACTTTTTGGATATATTCGGCATCCCTGCCAATATTCACACATCTAGCTGAATCATATAATCGGAAAGACTTCATAAAAATGTCTAGAGGGCGCTATTGAGCCATTTATTACAAATTGCACAACAAATCTCTAAATAAAATATTCATGTTCCAGACAGGTCTGGTGTGTGTGCAAAGTTTTGTGAGTTTTCACCCATATTTAGACTCTCAAAAAAGCATTTTTCTTCACAAACAATGCATGGCTACAGCAAAGGAGTGTGACAAAATAAAAAAATTCAATAACTTTTCATCTTAAATATCTTAAGATGAAACACGCCAATGAATGAAGACGATCTGATAAGTTCTGTTGAAAATATGACCCCTATAAAAGGCCCCAAAAAATGGCTACAAATACCAAAGTAAATCAAAATGGCAGACTTCCTTTTTGATTCAGCATATGGCTTTAGAAACCTTTTTGTAAGTCTTAGGCTGATAGGTATCCCAATTTTTACAAATCTAGCTGAATCATAAAACACAAAACATTTGCAAAAGCTTCATAAAAATGTCTAGAGGGCGCTATTGAACCATTTATTGCAAATTGAATAATAAATCTCTAAAATATTCATGCTGATGACAAGCCTGATGTGTGTGTAAAGTTTCATGAGTTTTTGCACATGTTTAGACCAAAACAAAAAAGCAGCATTTTACTTGGCAAACAATGCATCGCCATGACAACGGCGTGCGACAAAATAAATAACTTTCGATAACTTTGCATCTTAAACATCTTAAGATGAAGCACACCAAGTTTAAAGACAGTCGGATAAATTTTGTAGGAGGAGTTCGTTAAAATATGACCCCTAAAAAAGGCCACAAAAAATGGCTACAAATCCCAACGTAAATCAAAATGGTGGACTTCCTGATTGGTTTAGCATATGGCTCCAAGAGACTTTTTTTGTACATCCTGAGCTCTTATGTTTGCCTGCAAATTATCATAGCTTTAGGTGAAACGTACAACCGGGAATGCTTTGTCTGTTTAATCAAAACGCAAAATATGGTGTGCAATTCGATGCATTGCTATGTCAACAGCGTGTGACAAAATAAAAAACTTTCGATTACTTTGCATCTTAAACGTCTTAAGATGAAACACACCAAGTTTGAAGACAGTCGGATAAATTTTGTAGGAGGGGTTCGTTAAAATATGACCCCTGAAAAAGGCCA